>NC_081554.1:24310317-24367817 GCF_963082655.1 Stomoxys calcitrans
CAAAAAGGCAGACAACAAAATAAAGAAGAATAGAGAGAAAAAAACTGCAGAAAACCTCAATAACAAGGCCAACGTCTCATATGACGCTATGCCTAATGAATCTCTTTCTTGACAGTTCTTATGTGTTTCAGTCTAATAGGAAAATTCATTTCAATTATCGATTAATTATGATGTTGGAATCATTAGCTTTGTTTTCACTGGCATTAACATTTTGTCAAGCCTAAGAGACAGAGGTCATATGTTCATGGGTACATGGTAGCGTATAAGTATTGATTAGAGAAGAAGAAGATATTAATGCTCATACGCTCCATGTGACTTTGAGGTCTATAAATGAATGCATAACAGTGGCCATAGAATGGCAGTGACAATGACAACGCACATTGGATGGTTCTAAGCCCTTAAGTTGATTCTTCATGTCAACTTACCCCTATCACATAAAGTTCACAGAATTTGGGGTTCCATGGTTCCATTGCATGGCTGTTTATCGTTAGCATAAAAGGACAAAACTAGTTTTTTGAATGTAAGTCTCATATAGGCATAGGTTTCATGCGAAAAAAGCCAACAATTTTTTTAAGGAGTTATGTTTGTCAAGTTAGGAATCGGTGCGGATCTCACATCTCTTGGCTACTAGAAGTAGTATCAAAACATCATGTACTCTATGGGTTCAAAAAGACGAGTTGGGAGATCAGTTTACATGGAAGCCATATCAGATTATGTACCGATTTGTACCATATGAAGCATGAAGTCATGACAAAAGACCATGAGAAAATTTTCAGGCAAAATGGATAATAATTGCGCCTCTCTATAGAGCAAAACCAGTATGGAAGGGCAAAAGTCGGGCAGTGTCGACTGTATAATACCCTAAATGCAAATTTTCCCCATAAACATTCCACCAAGGAACAGGGGCAAACTTCTCACATATCAATGAGTGCAGTCCGATTCAAGTTTAAGCTCAATAATAAGGGGCCTCCTTTTTATAGACGAGTCCGAACGGTGTGCGGCAGTGTGACACCTCTTTGGAGGGAAGTTTTACATGGCATAGTACTCCACAAATGTTGCCAGCATTAGGAGGGGAAAACCACAGCTGAAAATTATCCTGATGGTCTCGCCAGGATTTGAACTCAGGCGTTCAACGTCATAGACGGACATACTAACATCTGCGCTACGGCGGTATAATACCCTACACCTATACCCTATAAGTACAATGTGAACCATGTGAACAATTCTAAACCAATTTTGATGGACCTCGGCCACCAAATACGTTCAAACTATAATAACTACTGATGACAAATGACAACATTATTGCAAATGGGCGCTAAATTTAATTCTGAACCGATTTCGAGCAAACTTCTCAGATAATGTGGTAGTCGTGGAAGAAAGCGTTGTCCAAAATTTTGGCAAGATTGGTCAAACAATGTGCTTGCAGTGGCTCTTAGGGTGAAAATCTATATGCAAATATGATAGCTATATCTAAATCTGGGTCGATTTCTATGAAATTCACCAGTAATATCGAGAGTCATAAGAAAATCCTTCCTGGAAATTTCGAGAGAATCAGTTAACAAGTGAGCATATTCTTGCAATATTTCTCAAAATCGGACGATCATATATATGGGAGCTATACCTAAATCTGAACCGATTTCAGCAAATTTTTCAGATACTGTGGCAATTGCCGAGGAAAGCGTTTTGAAAAGTTTTTGGCAAGATGGGTAAGTAAATGCGCTTGCTGTGACTCTAGGAGTGAAAATCGGGCTATATATGTATACGAGAGCTATATCTAAATCTGAATCGATTTGCATGAAATTCACCAATAATGTCGAGAGTCATTAGAAAATCCTTTCTGCCAAATTTCGAGAGAATCGGGCAACAAATGACCATTTATTGCATTATTACTACAAATCGGACGAACATATATATGGGAGCTATATCCAAATCTGAACCGATTTTTTTCAATTTCAGTAGGCTTTGTCTCTATGCCGAAAAACAAGCCCATAACAAATTTGAAGACGATCCGATGAAAATTGCGACCTTTAGTTTGTACACAAATTAATATGGAAAGACGGACAGATAGACAGACAGACAGACAGACGGACGGACGGACAGACAGACAGCCATAGCTAAATCGAATCTGAAAGTATCAATCTCTCCTCCTTTTTGGCGTTTCAAACTAATTCACTAAGTTATAATACCCTGTACCACACCAGTGGTGTAGGGTATAAAAATGTAAAATCGACAGTTCGTTTGTATGGAATCATGCCTTGTTATAGACCGATTTGGATGTCATATTTAGACCAATTTGTATCATACATTTTTAACCATAATTGTCATTGTGCAACATTGCAGTCAATCGAATAAAAATTGTGTCCTTTAGCGGTTCAAGAAGTATACATGTGATATGGGAGCTATATCAGGTTATGAACTGATTCAGACCACACTGGCTGTAAATATTGGAGGTCATATAAGAAGTCATCACGAAAAATTTCTACGAACTCGGATAATAAATGCACCAACTAGTCGCCCAAGAAATAAAATAGGGAGATGGGTTTGTATTGAATCTGTATCAGATAAGGACTAATTCGAATACTGCATGGATTTTAGAAGCCGTAACAGTTTAAAATTTCAGCTGAATCGGATAGTAATAGGACAGAAAGAAGGGCAGATAGACATACATACAGAGTCGGATAGATAGACACACAGACAGACGGACAGATATCATAGGATAATTATGACCAGCCTATAAGCTGAAACTTTGTGCTTCGATCTGTGTGTTGTTTATCGTAGTCTCGAGAAGCTAAGCTGAGTGCACCTGGGGGCATCCGCAGGCTGCGGATAGAGGAAGGCTCCATACGGAGGTGGCGCGACTACAGTCGCGTACAATCAGCGATATCGAGTGGAGTGTCTCAGTGAGATGACAGGCGGCACCGGCTTCTTTTTTTAAAAGAAAGTAAATGCATTTTTAATAAAACTTAGAATGAACTTTAATCAAATATACTTTTTTACACTTTTTTTCTAAAGCAAGCTAAAAGTAACAGCTGATAACTGACAGAAGAAAGAATGCAATTACAGAGTCACAAGCTGTGAAAAAATTTGTCAACGCCGACAATATGAAAAATTCGCAATTACTTTTTGGGCAACCCAATATATTCTAGATCAGCGTAAAAATCTAAGACGATCTAGATATGTCCGTCCGTCTGTCTTTTGAAATCACTCTACAATCTTTAAAAATAGAGATATTGAGCTGAAACTTTGCACAGATTCCTTTTTTGTCCATAAGCAGTTCGAAGATGGGCTATATCAGACTATACCTTGATATAGCCCCCATATAGACCGATCCTCCGATTTAGGGTCTTAGGCCCATAAAAGCCACATATATTATCCGATTTTGATAAAATTTTGGACAGATTTAGACCCATCTCTCGATTTAAGGTTTTGGGGCCATAAAAGGCGTGTTTATTGTCCGATGTCGCCAAAGTTTGGAACATTGAGTTAAGTTAAGTCGCTTGATATACTTTTGCAATATGGCTCTGATCGGTTCAGATTTGGATATAGCTGCCATATATACCGATCTCTCGATCTAAGGTTTTGAGCCCATATAAGGTGCGTTTATTGTCCGGTGTCGCCAAAGTTTGGGACAGTGAGTTAAGTTAAGCCGCTTGATATACTTTTGCAATATGGCTCTGATCGGTTCAGATTTGGATATAGCTGCCATATAGACCGATCTCTCGATTTAAGCTTTTGGGTCCATATAAGGTGCATTTATTGTTCGATGGCGCCAAAATTTAGGACAGTGAATTCAGTTAAGCCCCTTGACATACCTCTGCAATATGGCACAGATCGGTCCAGATTTGGATATAGCTGCCATATAGACCGGTCTCTCTTTTAAAGATTTAGGGGCCATAAAAAGAGCATTTATAGTCCGAATTCGCTGAATTTCGAGACTGTGAGTTGTGTTAGGCTCTTCGATGTCCTTCTTCAATTTGGTTCAGATCGGTCCAAATTTGAATATAGCTGCCATATAGACCGATCTCTCGATTTAAGGTTTTTGGACCAAAAAATGCGCATTTATTGTCCGATTGCGCTGAAATTTGGGACAGTGCTTTGTGTTAGGCTCTTCGACATTTTGCCTGCAACTTGGCCCAAATCGGTCGAGATTTGGTTATAGCTGCCATGTGGACCGATATTTCGATTTAAAGTCTTTGCCCTATAAAAAGAGCATTTATAGTCCGATTTCGCTGAAATTTGTGTGTTAGGCTCTTCGAAATCCGTGTCGTTTATGGTTAAGATCGGTTTGTGATTAGATTTGGCTACTTTTTACTTGTGTTTTTTTTTCTCCTCAGGAAATTAATATCGAAATGCTAACCTTGATTTCCTTTAACTGTTGTTGTTAATACTTTTCGATTTTTTATACGTTGGAGTCCAAATAAAATATTTTGTGACCCACCATAAAAAATAGAATTTTATTGAAAAAAGTGAACATAATTTGCGATTAGGTTCATAAAATAATTAACCCAATAGTATCTACAAATATTTTTTGTACTTGCGGGATTAAGAATATGTTCCCATATGGCTATGTGTGTATCTTTTGCCATTTCATGCAGAAACTCTCTTAGCGGAGTAGTTTGTTCATTTGCGCCAATTTTACTTTACTTTACTTTACTAAAAAAAACCTACTGGAGGGGAATGTTGGATTTTGCTTTCTGCTTCAATTTTTCATCCCTAAGTATGCACTTTTGGAATATAGATATCAGTTTTCTACAAAGTATATAATTGACCCTGTCTGTAGATTTTGAACCACGACATACATAAAAATCTTTGAACCTTCTAAGGATAAATGGAAGCAACGTAAAGATACAGTAGATATATGAATAATTACCATAGTAAGCTGTCACCGTAGCGCAGAGGTTATTATAACCACCTATGACGTTGAACGCCAGGGTTCGAATCCTGGCGAGAACATTAGAAAATTTTTCAAATGGTGGTTGTTCCCTTCTAATGCTGGTGGCATTTGTGAGGTACTATGCCATGTTAAAGACTTCTCCCCAAAGAGGTGTCGCTCTGCGGCACGTCGTTCGAACTCGTCTATAGAAAGGAGGCCCCTTATGATTGAGCTTAAACTTGATTCGGACAGCACTCAGTGATCCTGAGCCCATAATTGTAGCATTCTTACTCGATTTGGATAGAATTCATTTCACTTAATTATTCTATTTTTCTAAGTTTTCATTCACAAGTTAAGTTTTTCTTTATGCAATACTCCAGCCTAAGCTTCAAAATATCTCACGCTGAGTCATATCAAGCACAAAGCCATTAATTCATGCTGCTGTAAGCTGGTGGCAAAGTAAGAAATCTACTTTGTATTAAATAATTATGCTCCATCCATTGAAGGCTTTCTGCGGTACTCGTTAATAATCCTCTTTGTCGGCTTAATAACAATTTCTTCATTATTTTGATTCAACGACCTCGCACACAAACTTACTCAGTCACACTCGCACACACACACACACAATGCCACATTCAATAATTAATTAAAAGCCATCAAATAATCCAGGCCACAGAAGAAACAAAAAACCACTGCAGACAATAATAAAAAGGTAAAACCAAAAAATAAGACCCATACAATTATACGTATGATTAATATTAATTGGGTATATTAATCATACGCAATATGAATGGCAGCTAGTGTGAAAGGTTTTTGTATATCACATACGAGGAATTATGATGATATGACGACAAAAACTACCTCTCTCCCCACAAAAAAACCAAGTCGTATGAAACTAAAGAACAACTTTATTAATTATTGAAAAGCCATAACATTTATGTCAGTTGGACGGCACTTTTCAATGGTAAGCCAAATAAGTTTTTTAATCAAGCAAAAATTCGCCATAAATTTTTATGGCCCTTGAACGTAGCCGTAGTAGGTGGAGAAGAAGGCGTAGTAGCCATTAAGTCTCAATGCATTGACAATTGGCCGGTGACATAAATCATTCGATCCTATGACATATGGTCATAAATAATGGCACTTTTTCACTCATTCAGCTATCGATTGAAGCACTCAGTGGCAAAAAAAAACAAACAAATCAAGCATTTATGTTGAGTTCAAGGAGGAGAGCAACTCCTATGAATATTCCATGCCCCAACTATGGGAGCTCTCAAATATTTCAATCAATTTTAAATTTGAAAGCTTAAGAAGCTATGAAATGCCTTTATATCCAGCATTTTTTATCTTGCCTCTCTGTCCTCATTGTAGCTGATGGTGTAAGACAAGCTGGCTTCGTTGTGAAATTTCCATTCCATACTCAAACAGAAAACAGCAAGTGATTGCTTTATTTGCATTGCCCTTTCCAGGGCGTGCTTAAAAATGATAAATTATCCTTTGACGAAATGTCAAATACGTAGGAAGAAATGCTCCAAATAACCCCAAGTGATGACCAAATACCGAATGACTTGAGTCCTTGCGCATTTATTTGTTTTCCCCTCGGCCAAGGAGTTAAAAGCAATCTTGGGCTGCTGCCACCATTTGGAAGGATTTCATTGAATGCGACGCAATTTACATGTTCTTGGGTAACATTATGCTTAAGTGTTCCGAGTATTGATGTAATGGAAGTGACTTAATTAATTATATTTGAGGTTTCGCCAACAGTTCCATGAAAGGTAAATTTTAATGAAATTTAAATATTCTATGCCCTATAGAAATTAAGTATAAACAAAAATTTATTTTAAATACAACACACCGTAAACAAAATTTCCCATAAAAAACTATTTTAAAAAATTGTAATAATACTAGCCGAACCGGGCCCGCTCCGCTGCGCCTTCTTTAACTCTCTAATATCTTTTAGGGGTGGGGACACTTCGCTCAGAATGTGAATATCGACCTCTTGCCATTGCAGCATATGTCCGCCTATGACGCTGAATTGTCGTGATTGGTCTTTACATCCATTTGGCGGATTTTGGGCGGCACCCGAAGCACTAGACTACAACAATAGAAACCATGTTTTGTTGTGTATAAAAAGCTATACTGATTATCCTTCTGACTTCCTTTCAGTTATAGCCTCGTCCTCTCACGATCACCGGATCACCCCATAAGATTTTTGCCGTCCGCGTTTGTCGCCCACGCGCTTAAATCAGACTGCGTCGACCTGAAAGGCTTCGGGTTAACCAAGTTTATCGACTGCAGTCCTCTGTCCTTCACTGCCAAATCGTCTGCCCTTTCATTTCCCCTTACTCCGTTATGGCCCGTCATTCAAACAATGCGGATTGTGCCATCCTCAGAGAGGGCTTTAATCCCCTTCTTACACTCTTTGATGACTGTAATAATGAAAAAAAAATCGAACGAATCGCATCAACAATCTCCGAGATCTGGTGTTTTTAAAAATTAGGGTAATGAGAAGTTATTTTTAGGTGAGCGATTACAGCTCAGACATTTCCACTTAAATATGGATATCAAATTCGTGCCAAACTCCCAAATTCCTTTAATTTGAGCTCCATATTGCCATGGTCGGTAAATATGAACCGTTTGGAGGATGTTTTGGGGCTGAGGCGGCCACCGGTACTTTGCCCTGAAAAAAGATATCAAATTCGTTATTTACCCCCAAATGCCGTTAATTTGAGCTCCAATTTGCCACAGTCGGATATGAAGTTCAGTTTAGGGGCAAATTGGAGCTCAAATTAACGGCATTTGGGGGTAAATAACGAATTTGATATCTTTTTTCAGGGCAAAGTACCGGTGGCAAATTGGAGCTCAAGTTACCGGCATTTGGGGGTAAATAACGAACTTGATATCTATTTTCAAGGCAAGTTACCATCATATCCCCGCAAACACTTGGCTCCAAAGTTGGATATCCAATTCGGTTTCTACTCTCAAGTCCCATATTGTCATAATGGGTCAATTTACCTATTTGAGGTATTTTTAGAAGGAAAAGCGCCTTGAACGCATTTTTTAATGTCATATTGTAATCTACTCCCAAATACCTTTCATTTGAGTCCCATACAGCCATGGTCGGCTAATATGCCCTACCCGATATCTAAAAATTATATAGCCAATGTTTCCTTCCGGACAAATCCAGTCCCATATAGTCATGGTGCTTATTTAAGGCATTTTTGGGAGGTAGGGTGACCCCCTATACATCGAACTGATTTTGTATGCCAGATTCGTAATCTACTCCCGAATGTCCTTCATTTGAGGCCCATATTGACATGAACGTCCAATATGCCTGTTTGGGTTAATTTCGGGTTTGGGCGGGTATTTAGACCCAAATTCTAATACCATATTCGCATTCTATTTGCCAATACCTTTCATTTGATACCGATTTTGTCCCGATTGGTAAACTTTTGATTTTAGGTGGGGTCAAGGGGGAGGGTCCGCCCCCTTCCGAAATCAAAAAATTATAAAGCACATTTCTTCTTCCTGTCCATATTCGCAATCTACTCCCGAACATCGTTCATTTGAGTCCCATATTGTCATGATCGTCCAAAAAAACCAATTTTAAGGGGTTTTGGGGTTGGGCGGCCCGATGGGTACCTAGACCCAAATTTTAATACCATATTGCATTATATTTTCCAATACCTTTCATTTGATACCCATATTGTCCCGATCGGTCCTCTTTTGATTTTGGGTGGAGTCAAGGGGGAGGGTCCACCCTCTTCCGAAATCAACAAATTATAAAGCCTGTTTCTCCTTCCTGTCCATATTCGCAATCTACTCCCGAACACCGTTCATTTGAGTCCCATATTGTCATGGGACCACCAAAAAACCTATTTTGGGGTTTGGGGCGGCCCCCAAATTACTTGAACCCAACTTTTAATATCGAATTCGTACTCTACTCCTAAATAACTTTAATATGATACCCATATTGTCCCGACCGGTCCACTTTTATTTTTGGGTAGTACTTTTGGGGTAAGGGGGAGGGTCCGCCCCCCTTCCGATATCAAAAAATTATATAGCCTATGTTTTCTTCCAAACCAACCTCGGATTTTGACCATACTTTCCACGGATGTTGGAAGTCATAACAGCACATAACGTTTAAAATATCAGCCGAATCGGACAACAATTCAAGCTTTCATGGACTCAAGATATCACCTCAGGAGATCAGTTTATATGGGAGCTACTTAAGTTTATTGACCATTTGGCATGGATGTTGAAAGTCGCAACCGAACACTTCGCGTAATTCGTAATCCAACTCAGAGCCTCAAGATGTCAAAGCAGAAGCTACATTTGTTATCCGATTTGACCGAATTTTTTTATCCTACACCACCACTGTGGTACAGGGTATTAGAGATTTGTGCATTTGTTTGCCACGCTAAGAAGAAGAGTTAGACCCATCGATAAGTATACGGATCGGCTTAGAATCACTTTCTGATTCGATTTAGCTATGTCCGTCTGTCTGTCTGTCCATGTATTCTTGTAATCAAGGTACAGGTCGTATTTATTGTCCGATTTTCACAAAATTTTACACAAGTGTCTTTTTTGGTCCAAAGACAAAAGCTATTGGTCCAGATTTAGATATACCTCCCATATATATCTTTCATCCGATGTGCCCTTTTAAAGCTGTAGAAGCTACAATTTTGGTCCGATCCTTACAAAATTTGGCACAAAGTGTTTTTTGTTAACCACCTAAAGTGCTTGCAAAATTTTATTGAAATCGGTTCAGATTTAGATATAGCTCCCATATATATCATCCATCCGATATGCCCTTTTAAGACTGTAGGAGCCATAATTTTGGTGCGATCTCTACCAAATTTAACACGAAGTGCTTTTTGTGACGTCTCAATATGTGTGCAAAATTTCATCTAAATCGGTTCAGATTTAGATTTAGCTCCCATATATAATTTTCGTCCGATTTGACCTATTAAGGCTGTAGAAAGCACAATTTTGATCCGATCTTTACAAAATTTGGCAAGAAGTGTTTTTTGTGACGTCCCAATATGTGTTCAAAATTTCATCATAATCGGCTCAGATTTATATATAGCTCCCATTTATATCTTTCATCCGATATGGTCTTTTAAAGCTGTATCAGCCACAATTTTGGTCCGATCCTTATAAAATTTGGCACGAAGCGCTTTTTGTGACGTCCCAATATGTGTGCAAAATTTCATTAAAATCGGCTCAGATTTATATATAGCTCCCATATATATCTTTCATCCGATATGGTCTTTTAAGGCTGTAGCAGGCACAATTTTGGTCCGATCCTTACAAAATTTGGCACGAAGTGCTTTTTGTGACGTCCAAATATGTGTGCAAAATTTTATTAAAATCGGTTCAGATTTAGATATAGCTCCCATATATATCTTTCATCCGATATGTCCTTTTAAAACTGTAGGAGCCACAATTTTGGTGCGATCTCTACCAAATTTGGCGCGAAGTGTTTTTTGTGACGTCCCAATATGTGTGCCAAATTTCATCATAATCGGATGAGATTTTTATATAGCTCCCATATATATCTTGCATCCGATATGGTCTTTTAAGGCTGTATCGGGCACAATTTTGGTCCGACCTTTACAAAATTTGGCATGGAGCGTTTTATACAACGTTCTCATATGTGTACGAAATTTCATCATAATCGGATAAGATTTATATATAGCTCCTATATATATATTTCATCCGATATGCCCTTTTAAGGCTGTAGAAGGCACAATTTTGGTTCGATCTTTACAAAATTAGGCATGGGCCGTCTTATTCATCGTCCTCATATGTGTGCAAAGTTTCATAAAAATCGGTCCAGATTTAGATATAGCTCCCATATATATTTTTCATCCGATATGGTCTTTTAAGGCTGTAGAAGCCACAATTTTGGTCCGATCTCTACAAAATTTTTCATGAGATGGTTTAATTGACATCCCAATACGTGTGCAAAATGTCATCAAAATCGATTTAGATAAAACTCACCTATATATCTTTAATGCGTATCGACTTTTAAGGCTGTAGAAGCCACAATTTTCGTACCATCGTTAGCAAATCGTGTAAGGTTCTATTCGATATTTCAAGAGGTAAGCAAAATTAAAGTCTGAATTAATTTGGATATAAGTGCTATCTATTAAAAGTATTGGAGGTGTAGGGTATTATATAGTCGGCTCTGCCCGACTTTTGCCTCTCCTTACTGGTTTCACGTAGTAATCTGCTATAACTTCCAACAGCGGTGATAAGTACGATCCAAATCGGTCTATAATCTGATATAACTCCCAACGAAACGATTCCTTTTTTGACATTTTGAGCCATTGAAACTACAATTATTATCCGATTAATTTGAAATTTGGTAAGATTTCTTCTCTTATTTTTCCAATAATCTTGCCGAATATTGTCCAAATCGGTGCATAATCTGATATAGCTCCCATATAAACCTAGCTCCCGATGTGAAGTGTTGAGCCCCCGCAATTGGTTTTCTTTTTTCAATTTTCTTAATTTGATTAGTGCCCAATTCCTGAATTTTATACTCTCTCTCCCTCTCTGTCCAACAAAGCTTGTTTGGAAATTCTTATTCCATTGAAATGTTTGTTCTGTACGGATTTTGCATACAACCTTCATAAAGTCCACCAACACGCACTAACACACACATGTGCCTCATTAGGTCATAAAAGTTAATGGGCTTTTTTTTGCTCATATTTTCTTCATCCTCCTTCAGTGTGTCCTTCTTTGAGGAAAGTTTAAATTGAAAAACAGTGGTAAAAAAACTAAGAAACATAAAAACAAAAACTTTTTTTCTGCAAACGCCAACACACTACAATGTGGAAATGAACGAAACATGGAGAAAACAAGTAAAAAGGCGTTAAGTTTGGGCGGGCCGAACTTTGGATACCCACCAACTCGGATATATATGTTAACCACTTTTCGACATAATCCGGTGAAAAATGCATAAAGTACGCCCACATAGCAGCTTCATCGAAATGTGGTCCGATTTGGACCAAATTCGACACTGAAATTGAGTGGTCTAATAAGTCAATGTTCTATTTTTGTAGGACAAAATAGTGGTCTTTTTGGTAGCTCCACAACAAAACTTTGAGATATCCCAATATAGTCCGATCTGAAGAATATAAGACACGGATGTCGAAAAGCCTAACATAAGTCACTGTTTCAAATTTCAGCAAAATCTGATAATAAATGTGGCTTTTATGGACCTAAGACCTTAAATGAAATGGAAAGACGCGAGTGCGAGCGAATTGAGATGTACAGGAGTCAGAATGAAGTCCGGAAATTCTACAAAAGAATTAAACATCAAACCGATGGCTTTGGTGCATGCACATGCTCCTGCAGAGACAAAGAAGGAAATCTGGTAACTGACACAGATATCATGCTGAGAATATGGAAGAACATTTGACCCTACTGCTAGTGTCCGACGTTGGCGGCGAAAAGGATACCGCAAACCAATCCCTGATGATGGTGTAAAATGTTTACCTCCTAGTCAGAATGAGGTCCAAGTAGCAGTGACCAGACTAAGGAACAACAAGGCAGCAGGAGCCGACGGGTTACCCGCTGAACTATTTAAGACCGGAGACGACACGCTGACAAGGCGTATGAATCAGCTTAGCTACGCATTTTGGCTATAAGAATGCATACCCGACGATTGGAACCTCAGCATACTATGTCCCGTACACAAGAAAGGAGACAAGACGGAATGTGCCAACTACAGAGGAATAAGTCTCCTCCCCATCGCATACAAGATATTCTCGAGCGTACTGTGTGAAAGATTAAAACCTAAAGTCAATGAGATAATTGGGCACTATTAATGCGGCTTTAGACGTGGTAAATCCACCTTGGACCAAATATTCACACTGCGCCAAATCCTGGAAAACACCCGAGAAGGACAAACCAACACCTACCATCTCTTTGTTGACTACAAAGCCGCTTTCGATACCCCTATACGTTCAAAGGTATTTCAAGCCATGTCTGGCGTATGAATCAGCTTAGCTACGCATTTTGGCTATAAGAATGCATACCCGACGATTGGAACCTCAGCATACTATGTCCCGTACACAAGAAAGGAGACAAGACGGAATGTGCCAACTACAGAGGAATAAGTCTCCTCCCCATCGCATACAAGAGATTCTCGAGCGTACTGTGTGAAAGATTAATACCTAAAGACAATGAGATAATTGGGCACTATTAATGCGGCTTTAGGCGTGGTAAATCCACCTTGGACCAAATATTCACACTGCGCCAAATCCTGGAAAACACCCGAGAAGGACAAATCAACACCTACCATCTCCATGTTGACTACAAAGCCGCTTTCGATACTCCTTTACATTCAAAGGTATTTCGAGGCATGTCTAAGTTTGGTATCCCTGCAAAAATAATATGACTCTGCAGGATGACACTTGCTGATACGCTTTCCTAAATAAGAATATTAAAGAATCTCTCCGAACCATTCAATACCAAACGAGGTTTTAGACAAGGAGACAGCCTATCGTGTGATCTCTTTAATATCCTGCTGGAGAAGATTATAAGACAACACATGCTTCTCGCTTGTGCCGACGAAATCGACATCATAGGTCGGTCACAGAAAGATGTAACTGCAGCCTTTGAAAGAATCAAAACAGAATCAGTTAGAGTGGGTCTAGCATTAAATCGCCTATCGCGTGATCTTAATAATATTTTGCTGGAGAAGGTTATAAGAAATGCAGATGTCAATAAATATGGCACAATAATCACAAGAGAACATATGCTACTCGCCTATGTCGACGACATCGACATCATACGTCGGTCACCTGAAGCCTTTGAAAGAATCGAAAGAGAGTCAGTGAAAATGGGTCTGGCAGTAAATGAAGATAGGACGCAACGAATGGTTTCAACTCCCAAAAAGCCTGAGCGCAGAAGATCGAGGCGCTTGGAACGCTATTCTACGTTCGGCTAGTGGAACAAATCGGTTCAGCATAAGAAATAGCTTCCAATTTCCACCTTTAGGGTAGATGTAGGGTATTACATAGAGGGCGTTTCCTTACATGTTTAAATTTCATAAAATGTTCCACCTTGTCTAACGAATCATTTGATGAATTGGACATTATTTCAAGTTTATAGTTCACATGCCAATATTATGGTGCTAATAAAAGATTTAAAAGCGAAACAAAGAATAAACGCAGACAAAGATTGAGGAAAAAACACCATAAAACTGAAAGTTAATACAAAACTAAAGAAAAGTTGAAAATTTCGCCCACCTCTTAAAATCAATCAATTGGAAACGTATGAAGCAGAGGGCTTTGTCCTTAGAAATCAAGCCTGATAAGCAACCAATACTAGGAATACAACAGACATAACAGCCATTACGGCCATGTTAAAATTCAAGACTTTGACATATATCGACATTAGGTGGCGCAACGTCAATCAGCCGTTACATGATCCTTTGCTCGTTCCATATTCCTCATTGGTTTGCAAAGTATAACGACCCTTGGTGGGCAAAGAAATTGTTCAAAAACTATGCTCCAATGGAAAATGAAAGACATTTTGCATATGTTGTGGAAGAAATAGTCATTCAATTTAAACAAATATTGCAAATTGTCGCTGCTTTTATAGGAGAATGGGGTTATTTTTTTTTTTTTCTTCTTAGTTTGTCTTTTTCATTTTCCCAGCTTTGTTAATGTTATTGGGTATTTTTTTTTTCTTGGTTCGTGTTCTTATATCACAAAGATTGCTTTTGAAACTTGGAACTTTTATTTTTATTATGTTTTGGACTTTGAAGCACGAAAGAAAGCATGAAAGTTTTAACAAGATTTTTGAGTTTTCTTCAATAGTGGGGGAAATAACTTTGATTTGATTTTCATTTTTGTTTTTTTTTTTTTTTGTTTTTATTTGTTTGTGTTAAACTATTTTCACAACTATAAACAATATAAATTATTTTTATTGGATTTTATTATATTGACACAAATAAGATAACCATGAAAAAAGGCAATTTTATGATTCGTGAAAAGAGTATAGAAAATGCCGTTAAGGAAAATCAAAAAGATAAGATGGTCAGTCCATGTTTCTTATTCAAACTTTATTACTAAGGGGAAGTGGTAAAGTGTAGTAATATTCAAGTAGTGAAATTAATTGCATTAAGTTTTCAAATTCAATAACCCATATATAAATCTATTATAATACCCAAAAATATAGCTGTCTTCTAAAATTTCTAGCTCAAGTTAGGAGAGTGGTAGCTCTATGCAATTTGATAAGTCAAAGTCGATGAATGAAGCTAGTGAATTAAAATTTTCTCGTTTTATAAGTGTGCCTTCTTTTACAGTAAATGGAACAAAACTATCCTTGTAATATTTATTTTCAAAGATTTAAGAGCTTTTAGTAAAATGCCATGCTTCGAAATTGGGATGTGTATGTCACACAGTGGGAGAAAATCGAAAAAGTCTAGTAAAAACCAGTAAGGAAAGGCAAAAGTCGGGCGGTGGCGACTTTATAATACCCTACACCCACCCTATAAACACAAAAGGGGGAGCTAGTTCAGAACCAATTTTGATGGACCTCGGCGGATATATCCAGATAGATTACTAAAACTCCTGTATCAAATTTCGAGCAAAGCAAATATGTTCAAAATGTAATAACTACGGTTGAAAAATGACTACAAATTGTCCAAAATCTGACGAACAAATACATGGGAGCTATATCTAAGTCTGAACCGATTTTGACCAAACTTTAAGGATATTCGCCAAGGAAAACGTTGTAAAAAATTTTAGGAAGATTGGTCAATAAATGCGCTTGCAGTGGGTCTAGGAGTGAAATATATGAGAGCTATATCTAAATCTGAACCGATTTCTATGAAATTCACCAGTAATATCAAGAGTCATAAGAAAATCCCTACTGCCAAATTTCGAGAGAATCAGTTAGCAAATGACCATTTTACTGCTGAATTACTGCAAATCGGACAAACATATATATGGAAGCTATATCCAAATCTGAACCAATTTCTATAAAATTCACTTTTAATGTCGCGAGTCACAAAAAACTCCTTTCTGTCAAATTGCGAGAAAATCGGATAACAAATGACCATTTTATTGATGTATTACTGCAAATCGGACGAACATATACATGGAAGCTATATCCAAATCTGAACCAATATCTAAAATATTCACCTTTAATATCGACAATCATAAGGAAATCCTTCCTGTCGAATTTCGAGAGAATCGGTTAACAAATGACCATTTTATTGCTGTATTACTGTAAATCGGACGAATATATATGGGAGCTATATCCAAATCTGAACCGATTTCCATGAAATTCACCAGTTAAATTAAGAGTCATAAGACCATCCTTCCTTCAATTTTCGAGAGAATCGGTTAACAAATGACCATTTTACTGCTATATTACTGGAAATCGGACGAACATATATATGGGAGCTATATCCAAATCTGAACCAATTTTTTCCAATTTCAATAGGCTTCATCTCTAGGCCGAAAAAAGTGCCCATATCAAATTTGTAGACGGTCGGATAAAAATTCCGATCTGTAGTTTGTACACAAGTTAACATGGACAGACGGACGGACAGACAGACGGGCATAGCTTAATCGAATCAGAAAGTGATTCTGCGTCGATCGGTATACTTATCAATGTGGTTATCTGTCTTCCTTTTGGGTGTTACAAACAAATGCACTCAGTTATAATACCCTCTACCACAGTAGAGGTGTAGGGTATAAATATGCCATTTGTGAAAGGATAAGGATATCTCTTTGAAATTTGGAATAGAGGTAAGGTGTTAGCTAGAAAAAAAATCAAGGCAATAGGTGGACTGGGCACCACTTGGTAAGCCCCTAAATTTGGTAAAAATTGAAAAAAATTGCATACCTTATGTCCCATAGCTGTTATATCGAAATATGTTCCGATTTGGCCCAAATACCTATAAGTAAAAGTCATTGTTCAATTGTGTCTAACAAAATATTGGTCTTTTTAGTAGCTATATCTAAAAATAAACCGATCTGAGCCATATACAATGTGGATGTCGAAAAGCCTAACATAAGCCACTGTGTCGAATAAACTTGGCCTTTCGAGGCGACGCAGTCCGAGTTTAGGACGTGGGCGACAAACGTGTTAGTAGCACCGTGGAATACCGAAACGGTTGGTAGGACGACAAAATCCTATGGGTAGATCCAGATATCGAGGCTATTACCAAAAGAAAGAAGAAAATAGGTCAGTTTAGCTTTCGGTACTACTTATTCGTTTTGATACCCTCCACCACAGTATGGGGGCATACTAATTTCGCCATTCTGTGTGTAACACCTCGAAATATGCGTCTGAGACCCAATAAAGTATATATATTCTTGATAGTCATCATATTTTAGGTCGATTTTGCCATGTCCGTCCGTCTGTCCGTTCGTCCGTCTGTCCGTACGTCCGTCTGTCCGTACGTCCGTCTGTCCGTACGTCCGTCTGTCCGTACGTCCGTCTGTCCGTACGTCCGTCTGTCGAAAGCACACTAACTTTCGAAGGAGTAAAACTAGCCGCTTGAAGTTTTGCACAAATACTTTTTATCAGTGTAGGTCGGTTGCGATAGGAAATGGGCCAAATCAGTCTATGTTTTGATATAGCTGACCTATAAACCGATCTGGGGTCTTGACTTATTGAGCCTCTAGAGGGCGCAATTGTCGTCCGATTGAAATTTTCCACGTAGTGTTTTGGTATCATTTCCATTAACTGTGTTAAGTATGATTCAAATCGATTCATAACCTGGTATAGTTGTCATATAAACCTATCTAGGATCTCGACTTCTTGAGCCAATAGAACGCGCAATTTGTATACACTATGGCTGAAAATTTGCATGAGGTGTTTTGTTATGACTTTCAATAACTGTGCTAAGTATGGCGCAAATCGGTACATAACCTGATATAGCTACCATATAAACCGATCTTGGGTCTTGACTTCTTGAGCCTCTAGAGGGCGCAATTCTCATCCGATTTGGCAGAAATTTTGTTCAATGGCTTCTCTAAAGACCATCAACGTGCCTAATATGGTCTGAATCGATCAATAGCTTGATACAGCTGTCATATAAACGGATCTCTAGATTTTGCTTCTTGAGCCCCTACATGGCGCAATTCTTATCCGAATGAACTTAAATATTACACATTGACTTCTACTATATTCAGCATTCATTTATGGTCCGAATCAGACTATAACATGATATAGCTCCAATAGCAAAACAGTTCTTATTCAATATTCTTTGTTGGCCTAAAAAGAGATACCACGCATAGAACTCAACAAATGCGATCCATGGTGGAGGGTATATAAAATTCGGCCCGGCCGAACTTAGCACGCTCTTACTTGTTGTTAGTGTAGGTCCGTTGGAAGTGTAAATTAACCATATCGGTCCATGTTTGATATCTAGCGCTTCTAGAGGGCACAATTCTTATCCGATTTGGCTGAAATTTTGCACGTTGCGTTTTGATATGACTTCCAAAATCTCTGCTAAGTAAGTTTCAAATCGGTCTATAACCTAATTTAGCTGCCATATCAACCGATCTCCCGATTTGATATATTCAGCTCCTGCAAGCCGCAATTGTTATGCGATTTGACTGATATATTGCACATAGTTGTCAGTTACGTTTTCCGCCAACCCCTGGCAGAATTCCTGAATACTAACCACCTAATAATTCTTGGTATTGGTAAGACCACTACGTTTGTCAATAGGATTAGGGAGGAGTTTGTATAGAAGACATTGAGGACAATATCAACTGGATTACTACTAGGGTCTTTCGAAGATAGTTGTCCTCTTTGGGAAAGTAAATCAGCCCAAGAAAAATCCTGGTTGACCGGGGAGATTCGCATTATTGCAAATGAGGTCCTCTGACTTTATGGCAAAGCACGTTGTAGAAAAGTTGTATAAAAAGGTGTTTGTCGACAATAAGCCATTTGCACTCGGCTACTAATGCACATCAATCCTCTTCTCTAAGGATTACATTGACTGCAACTTCTCCCTTTAACACTACTTTTTGCATCTAGCACTTGGCACTGTGCCAGTTTTAAAGTTTTGAACACAACTCCAATAACACATTTAGTATTCTTTGCTACATCTTTTTCCGTTGGTTTGGTTTAAGAGTTCTCTCCCTCACCAAAGTATGCAAAGTTCGAAAATACATTCATCAATTCCAATTTGCTCATCGTTGCACACAAACAAAACTCTGACTCAATATTTTGTTATGAAGATTAAACGATCTAAGTTGGGAAATTACTGTCAGTCATTTGCACCACATCATCGCTAACCATTTGTCAGAGGAAAATATGAATTTCCATCATAATCCATCGACAAAGAAACCAACAACAAATCTCGCATAGTCTAAGGAGGGCTAAGAGAACTTTTACCATATTTATTTGTTATTGGGGAAAGAAACTTTCCAATGAAACTTTAGTTGAAAATAGCAAGAAAGCGATGAAGAGAGACAGAGAGTGTTGAGTAAAATGAGGTTAAAGTAGAGGTCGAAGTAAGAGGAATATCCACGAATTTCCCTCCATGGTGTTTTTGAACTTTATATGAAAATTTTCAAGGATATATTCTTGCTGTTTGGGGTTTTATGGTTGTTCTATGCATCATCACCACTGGCTATTGATTCAATAGCAACACATAAAAAATTAAATAGAGTTTGCATTACTAAAACAAATCCAAAGATATGACCCAAGCTATGTATCTATCGAAACTTCAGTCTATGCTGGCCATACCCACCACCCACACTCCTCAGAGCTCATGTTACAAAGTAACCGTAAAAATCTGCAGAACACAATTTTTGTATTTAGTTATATGGCAAAGCACAAACTAGTTGAAGTGACAAAATAACATAGGGTGGAGTGAAACAAAATATAGATATGGATATGTGAAAGACTGCTGCTTGTATTTTACATATCCATATCTATTTTTATACCCACCACCGAAGGATGGGGGTATATTCATTTTGTCATTCCGTTTGCAACACATCGAAATATCCATTTCCGACCCTATAAAGTATATATATTCTTGATCAGCGTAAAAATCTAAGACGATCTAGACATGTCCGTCCGTCTGTCCGTCTGTCTGTTGAAATCACGCTACAGTCTTTAAAAATTGAGATATTGAGCTGAAATTTTGCACAGATTCTTTTTTTGTCCATAACCAGGTTAAGTTCGAAGATGGGCTATATCGGACTATATCTTGATATAGCCCCCATATAGACCGATCCGCCGATTTAGGGTCTTAGGCCCATAAAAGCCACATTTATTATCCGATATTGTCGAAATTTGGGACAGTGAATTGTATTAGGCCTTTCGACATCCTTTGTCAATTTGGCCTTGATCGGTCTAAATTTGGATATGGCTGCCATATAGACCGATCCTCAGGTTTAGGGTCTTAGGCCCATAAAAGCCACATTTATTATCCGATTTGGATGAAATTTGGCACAGTGAGTTGTGTTAGGCCCTTCAACATTCTTCTTCAATTTGGCCCAGATTGGTCCCGATTTGGATATAGCTGCCATATAGACCGATCCTCCGATTTATGGTCTTAGGCCCATAAAAGCCACATTTATTATCAGATTTTGCTGAAATTTGGGACAGTGAGTTGCGTTGAGCCCTTCGATATCCTTCGTCAATTTGGCTCAGATCGGTCCAAATTTGGATATAGCTGCCATATCGACCGATCCCTCGATTTATGGTCTTAGGCCCATAAAAGCCACATTTATTATCCGATTTTGCTGAAATTTGGGACAGTGAGTTGCGCTGAGCCCTTCGACATCCTTCGTCAATTTGGCCCAGATCGGTTCAGATTTGGATATAGCTGCCATATAGACCGATCCCCCGATTTATGGTCTTAGGCCCATAAAAGCCACATTTATTATCCGATTTTGCTGAAATTTGGGACAGTGATTTGCCTTAGGCCCTTCGACATTTTTCTTCTATTTGGCCCTGATCGGTTCAGATTTGGATTTTGACGAAATGTGGTTCACATATATATCCGAGGTGGTGGGTATCCAAAGTTCGGCCCGGCCGAACTTAACGCCTTCTTACTTGTTTGTTTCACTCCACCCTTTGTTATTTTGTCATTTCAACTAGATTGTGCTTTGCCATATGACTAAATACGAAGACTAGCTGAATCGGGCCCGCTTCGCTGCGCCTTCTTTTACTTATTATGCCTTTATCTGAATCCCATATGATCTTTACTGGTCTATGAATTCGCTCGGAGGGTTTAGGGTCGTTAACGTTTAGGTGTTAAATATACTCCACTATTAAAAGTCTTTATTTCAGCTCGATATTGTCATGATGTCCGATTTAGGGGTGTTTTCGGGGGTGAGGTGGTCCCTTAGACTCTCGGCCCAGAAAGAAATATCATCATCGTGCTCTTCTCGCAAATACTATTTACTTAAACCCCATATGGCAATGGTTTAAGAGGAGTTTATGGGATGAGGTGTCCTCAAACATTTGGCCCCAAAATGTGTACTCTTTGGGGGATGTTTTGGGAAAGGGACGGTGCCCCAAATACATGGTCCCACATTTGAGTTTCAGATTCGTAATCTACTGCCAAATACCTTTATTTGAGCACCATATTGTAATGGTCAGTAAATAATTGTTGTATGTGGGTTGTTTTAGGGAAGGGGTTAACCCCCGATTACATTTCATTTGAGCCCCACATTGACGTGGTTAGTAAATATGCCCTATTTAGGGGTATTTTGGGGAGTAGAAATATATCAGCATCGTGCTCTACTCTAAAATATCATTTATTTGAACCTCATATTGTCATTGGCCTCAAAATTGAATATCATATTCGCTTTCTAATCTTAAATACCTTTCATTTAAAGCCCTTATTGCAAAAGTCAGCTAATATGACCGGTTTAGGGAATGGCCCCTAAAAACTATCAATATCGGGATCCATTCCCTTTAAGATCCCAAATTGTCAAGGTAAGCAAATACGTCCTATTTGGGCGTTGGTAAATATACCCAATTTATGGGTGTTTTGGGGAGTGGATATATATCAGCATCGTTCTCGACTCTCAAATATCATTTATTTCAACCTCATATTGCCATTGGCCTCAAAATTTAATATCATATTCGCTTTCTAATCTCAAATAGCTTTTATTTAAACTTCTTATTGCAAAAGTCAGCTAATATGTTCGGTTTAGGGAATGGCCCCTAAAAACTATCAATATCGGGATCCATTACCTTTAAGATCCAAAATTGTCAAGGTAAGCAAATACGTCCTATTTGGGCGTTGTTATGGGGGTGGCATACCATATTCATGGTCTACTCCCAAATACCTTTCATTTGAGACCCATATTTCCAAAGTCGCCAAACATGATCGGTTTCGAGTGTGTTTTGGAGGATGGGCGCTCGTTCAGTGACTTGGCCCTGAAAATATATATCAGATTCGTGTTATACTCTAAAATACTTCTTATTACTGCGCCATATTGGAATGGTTAGCAAACACATCCTATATGGATGCTGTTATGGGGGCTGTTTGGCCCTATACACTTTTTTTCCGAATATTGATATCAGATTTGTGCTTTACTTCCAAAGACCTTTCATTTGAGGCCCATATTGCTATGGTCGTAAATTTGTCCTTTTCGAAGGATGTTTTTGGAGAGGGGCGGCTCCCCAAACACTTGGTCCCACATATGTCTATAATATTCGTATTCCGCACTCAAATACCTTTCATTTGAGTCCCATATTGCCATGGTCGGAAAATATGTCTGATTTTGGGGAGTTTTGGGGAAGAGGTGAACCCCCCGGAACTAAGTCCCACATTTAAATATCAGATTCGTACTCTACTCGCAAATACCTTTCATTTGAGTCCCATATTGCCATGGTCGGCAAATATGTCTGATTTTGGGGTGTTTTGGGGGTTGGGGTAGTCCCCCAAATACTTGGACCGATAATTGGACATGAGATTCGTTTTCTAATCTTAAATACCTTTCATTTGAGTCCCATATTGTCGTGATTGGTGTATATATATATATTTTTGGGAGGTTTTGGGGGTGGGGCGCCCCCCTAACAAACCTTACAAACAAACACAAATTGATTTGTATATCCTAGGCAAGGCATTGGGCCCCGAAGCAATCTCTACATTGTAGCTGAAGAATCTGGATTTACCTGGAGTTGAGTGTCTTACAACGGTCCACAACCTGTCTTTGAACACTCGATGTCTGGAAGATGTCTGGAAGAAGGCTAGAGTGATCCCGCTACTGAAGCCTGGATAGGACCCGAGTAAGAAAGAGTCGCACAGACCGATCTCTCTTCTCTCACCAGTAGCCAACACGCTTGAGGGACTACTCCTCCCGATTCTCGTAGGAGAATTTCCACATCTCCTACCATCAGCATGAACTTCGAAGACTGCATAACACAACAACTGCTTTGCATGCCATTCCGCACACATTTGCCGTGGCTTCAATCAGCCCAGGCCATGTGATAAGAAGGTCCTCATGGCACTGGACCTATCGAAGATATTTGACAGGGTCACCCATGCCAAACTAATATTTGAGGACATCACCAATACGTCCCTCCAACCAGGCCTGAAACGCTGAGTCGCGAATTATCTGTGTGGTCGCCAGTCATTTATGGAATTTAGGGATAGGAAATCGAAACACTGTACGGTGAGACAGGTAGTTCCCCAAGGCGGAGTGATATCTTCGGCACTGTTTAACCTTTACCTATCCACTATTCCACCCCCTCCAGATGGCATAGAGATGGTATTATCGCCAATACGTCCCTCCAACCAGGCCTGAAACCGTGAGTCGCGAATTATCTGTGTGGTCGCCAGTCAATTATGGAACTTAGGGATAGGAAATCGAAACACTGTACGGTGAGACAGGTAGTTCCCCAAGGCGGGGTGATATCTTCGGCGCTGTTTAACCTTTACCTATCCACTATTCCACCCCCTCCAGATGGCATAGAGATGGTATTATCGCCAATATGTCCCTCCAACCAGGCTTGAAACGCTGAGTCGCGAATGATCTGTGTGGTCGCCAGTCAATTATGGAACTTAGGGATAGGAAATCGAAACACCGTAGAGTGAGACAGGTAGTTCCCCAAGGCGGGGCGATATCTTCGGCACTGTTTAGCCTCTACCTATTCTCCATTCCATCTCCTCCAGATGGCATAGAGATGGTATCATATGCGGACGATTGTATGATGGTGGCCTCAGGCCCCCCAACCATTGATGACATCTTGCGCCCTCTAGAGGCTCAAGAAGTCAAGACCCAAGATCGGTTTATATGGCAGCTATATCAGGTTATGAACCGATTTGAACCATACTTAGCACAGTTGTTGGAAGTGATATCAAAACACTACGGCTAGCTTTACATCTTCAAATGTTTGAGTGCTTTCGACAGACAGACTGACAGACGGACGACGATCAAGAAAATATACACTTTTATGGGGTCTTAGACGCATATTTCGAGGTGTTACAAACAGAATGACGAAGTTAGAATACCCACATCCTATGGTGGAGGGTATAAAAAATTTCCCATGAACATTCCTCTAAGGAACAGGGGCAAACTTCTCACATATCAATGAGTGTAGTCCGATCCAGGTTTAAGCTCAATGATAAGGGGCCTCCTTTTTACAGTCGAACGTCCGAACGGCGTGCTGCAAAGCGACACCTCCTTAAACTGTCCTAGATTTTACTTCTTTCATTTTTCGGTCTATCCACCCTTACGTCTGTACACACTATATGAATGCATGTTATTTTGGTGTAGTTACAGTCCTGCAACTAACACCAAATCCAAAAAGTCTGTGGCTTAAATTTAATGCCACACGGCAAGAAAAAAGAAAAAAAATCACAAACAGCACAACTAGACCATGTAGACAAGGAACCAGCTGACAAAGTAAAAAAAAAATGAGAGCACCATGAATGAAACATTGGTCTTAATGGTGGCTACATTGTGGATGTCCTAGATTATGAATGCAGAAAAAAGCCAAAATTTTGAAGAAAAAAGCCTGCCAAAGAACATAACCGAAATACCTTTTAAATTCTTGTTCAGCTTTGGTGGAATACAAAAAGATACGACTATGGCTATGAGTTCTTTCAGTACGAGAACGTGTGAAAACATACAGCTTCTGGAGTGGTTTAAATGCACAACCTCTGCACCATTACCTGAATGCAAGTCATGCTGGGCTTTTGCAAAAACTGCGAGTGTGTCAGGTGAAAGGGTATTTTGGTGGGGAATGAAGATTTATGTGAGGCTGATAAAGGGCAAGAAGCTCTTTGGGAAATGAAAATTAAATTTTAATTTGTTAAGGCAGCGCCAGAGAGCAACGATAGTGTCCACAAGAATCGTATTGAAGTTACTGATATTATTTCAAGAAACTTTCAACAATCAATGAAAAATCCTTAAAACACTTTTATATGCTAGATCCAATACTAGAATATCAAGCTAGCAATCCATCCTTTTTGACCGTGTTATGTGTGAATACCAAAAAATCCAATAACCATAATCCAGGAATTCTTCAAAGGGTCTCTTACGAAAAAACATCCTCTAAATAAATACCATTACCGTTTCACATCACATGCAGTGAGATTACCAAATAATCCCCTCTTTCTGTGGAATATGGCAGGCATGTTGTGAGCAAATATTCACACATATTTTTATTTTAATACGCGGCTTGAAGTGCAACGCATACAGTGGAAGTACTTTTTCCGTTTTATGACTTGCAATAAATCCTTTAGCAGCAGGAGTTTCCTAAAAAACACACACACACACACACACAGATGAAGTGGTCTGGGTCACTCGTAAATACCAACACAGCATATCCAGTTTTGCTATAAAAGTGCACTGACATCATTGTAAGCTCCACAGGAGTGCAGTGTGAAGGTAGATTTTGATTTCTTTGGAGATATAAGTTGCGTTCAAAGTACAGTTTGAGAAAAATAGTTCAATACGTTTTGATGGCAAAAACTTAAAAATATTGTCGCCTTGTTCAATTGCAGTAAATGTTGTATCATTGAGGTTTCGGTTATTTGCTAATAAAAGAAAAGGTTTGTTGTGGAAGGTGCAAAGTTTCAGCTCAATATCTCTGTTTTTGACTGCAGCGTGATTTCAACAGACAAACGGAGAGACGGACGTACATGTCTAGATCGGCTTAGATTTTTATGCAGATCAAGAATGTATTGGGTCGCCCAAAAAGTAATTGCGGATTTTTTAAAAGAAAGAAAATGCATTTTTAATAAAACTTAGAATGAACTTTAATAAAATATACTTTTTTTACACTTTTTTTCTAAAGCAAGCTAAAAGTAACAGCTGATAACTGACAGAAGAAAGAATGCAATTACAGAGTCACAAGCTGTGAAAAAATTTGTCAACGCCGACTATATGAAAAATCCGCAATTACTTTTTGGGCAACCCAATATATACTTTATAGGGTCGGAAATGGATTTCGATTGTTGCAAACGGAATGACAAAATGAAGATACCCCCATCCTTCGGTGGTGGGTACAAAAGGGATAAAAGAAAAGCTTTTCTCTGCTATTCGAGCGATATCAAGATATGGTCCGGTTTGGACCACAATTAAATTATATGTTGGAGATCTGTGTAAAATGACAGCCAATTCGAAATTGCGCCTTTGGGGCCCAAGAAGTAAAACAGAGAGATCGATTTATATGGGAGCTATATGAGGCTATAGACCGATTCCGGCCATAATAAACACGTATGTTGACGGTTATGAGAGGATCCGTCGTACGAAATTTCAGGTAAATCGGATAATAATTGCGACCTCTAGAGGCTCAAGAAGTCAAAATTACAGATCGGTTTATATGACAGATATATCAGGTTTTTGATCCGAGTTAAACCTTATTTGACACAGTTGTTGAAAGTAAGAATAAAATATGTCATGCAAAATTCAGCCAAACGGATAGGAATTGCGCCCTCTAGAAGGTCAAGAGGTCAAGACCCAAGATCGGTTTATATGATAGCTATATCAGGTTATGGACCGATTTGAACCATACATGGCACACTTGTTGGATATCATAACAAAACACTTCGTGCAAAATTTCATTCCAATCGAATAGGAATTGCGCCCTCTAGATGCTCAAGAAGTCAAGACCCTAGATCGGTTTATATGACAGCTATATCAGGTTATGGACTGATTTGAACCATACTTGTTAGATATTTAAACAAAACACGTCGTGCAAAATTTCATTCCTATCGGATAAGAATTGCGCCCTCTAGAGGCTCAAGAAGTCAAAACCCCAGATCGGTCTATATCGGGTTATGGACCGATTTGAACCATACTTGGCACAGTTATTGGATATCATAACAGAACACGTCGTGCACAATTTCATTGCAATCGGATAAGAATTGCGCACTCTAGAGGCTCAAGAAGTCAAGACCCAAGATCGGTTTATATGGCAGCTATATCAAAACATGGACCGATAAGGCCCATTTACAATCCCAACCGACCTACACTAAAAAGAAGTATTTGTGCAAAATTTCAATCACCTAGCTTTACTCCTTGGAAAGTTAGCGTGCTTTCGACAGACAGACGGACGGACGGACGGAGGGGACGGACGGAGGGACGGACGGAGGGACGGACGGAGGGACGGACGGAGGGACGGACGGAGGGACGGACGGAGGGACGGACGGAGGGACGGACGGAGGGACGGACGGAGGGACGGACGGAGGGACGGACGGAGGGACGGACGGAGGGACGGACGGAGGGACGGACGGAGGGACGGACGGAGGGACGGACGGAGGGACGGACGGAGGGACGGACGGAGGGACGGACGGAGGGACGGACGGAGGGACGGACGGAGGGACGGACGGAGGGACGGACGGAGGGACGGACGGAGGGACGGACGGAGGGACGGACGGAGGGACGGACGGAGGGACGGACGGAGGGACGGACGGAGGGACGGACGGAGGGACGGACGGAGGGACGGACGGAGGGACGGACGGAGGGACGGACGGAGGGACGGACGGAGGGACGGACGGAGGTACGGACGGAGGGACGGACGTAGGGACGGACGGACAATGCTAGATCGACATAAAATGTCACGACGATCAAGAATACTTTATGGGATCTCAGACGAATATTTCGAGTAGTTACAAACAGAATGACGAAATTAGTATACCCCCATCCTATGATGGAGGGTATAAAAATTGTAGCGTCGAATTTCAAGCCTCTGCCCATCAACGGATTTATAGGTTAACTCGTATCTTGTGTTGTCGGGACACCTTTACCGGTCCTTTGCCTTGAAGCCATCACACCTAATATAGTTGAAAAGTCTTCTATCCAAAGACGAAACGCGTCCCATAGTGGTTGGTGTGTGTTGCCTTTGCCTTTCCTTTTCCATTTGCATCTCCGATCTTTGAGCTCGTCTCGAAAGAGAAACAAACAAAAAGAGAGCCGTTATTTCAGATTCATATTTGCAAATCAAGCTCTTTGAAAGGTTTGAAGCCTTTTTCGATTATTTACGGAATTTTTCTATAATATGCAGGAATACCCATCCCTCTAGGTAGGATGAAATTAAAACCCATCTATCTGAATTTGAATTTGGACAAAAGAAAAATGTTGATGTTATGGCAACGAATATACCAGAAAAGGCAAGCTATGAACATTGGGCTGGTAGACGGGAGGCCCAGAGAAAACAAGTTAGTGCCCATGATGGTGGCCTAACCAACCGCCGAAACATCCACCAATGGTGGTTTGTTTCTGCATCTGATCCGCCTGAGTCTGGCAATTTTTTTCTGTAATCAATAAAAAACCTTTCATTCTAGTGATATTCGTTCTCAATGCCAATCATCCCGTATCACTCCCCTTTGGGAGATTAACGAAAAATATATAATTCTTTAAGTAAACCATCATTGCCCCTGACCATTTCCCATAACTTCTTAACAATCTGCTCTTTCTTCAATAACCCTATCTCTTTATATCTCCTCCATCTCAGGCACTTTAACTCACTAGCCTGATTGCCTTCAATTTCATATCAATTATCTTTTTAGTGATTTGTATTTAAGCTTTAAGCATTATATACGAATTTTTTTTTTTGGGGTATCCTTGGCTTTTAATATTCAAAATGCCTCTGCATTGGAATTATTTTTAACCCCCAAAATATGCGTGACTAGCACAAACAAAGCACAACGACAACAACACCAAAAGGAATCTCGGTAACTTTTGTTTATTGTTATTGCCGTTGTTGTTTTGTGTGCGAATATACCTATGATACAAGAGGCGGAGGAGGTGGGGTTGAAGGTTGTACTCGAACAAACACTTGGTGGTACGAATGCCAACGCTTGTGCGGTTTATATTCATGGCAGTATCCTTAGCCCTGCCTCAATACAGATACTGTCTACACGTATCCTTTTGTGTGTAAGCAACTATAAACATTTTGTTAAAGGTGTTGCTAACAAAGAACAAAAAAAAAAAAAACAGAACAAATAACAAAAACTATACAAAGTATTTGGGCTTCCGTTTTCTTGGGCCGTGTCTTTGATTTTCTCTTCCCTGTTGTCTATACTCAACAATGGGATATGCTTTGGGGTTTTTGGAGACGGAAGGTAGCCCACAGAAAGGCATCTTATTTAAATACAGGAGCCTATTTTGCTTTAAGGCCTAAATGATGTATAGATAATCTAACGTCTTTGAATCTTGATTTTGTCACCGGTTGCATGTGGGCAATTTTTTTTTGATTTCTCATCTAAAAGAGTTGGGCAATAGGAGAGTAAGTAAATTTCAAGTGTTAAAATAAGGAAATATTTAAGCAAACAAGTAAAATGGGTCAAGTTCGAACTGGCTGAATCTTGGAATCGCACCACCATGGATTCTGCAGGCGCAAATTAAAGTTTCAAGGCTAACCGAAAAATGGGTTATGGAATCTGCATGAGATTATAGACTGTTTTGGACAATAGTTACCAAGGATGTTGGAAGGTACAACAAATCACGAAATGCAAAATTTGACACAAATAGGCCAATAATTGCGGCTTCTTTATTTGGTCACTAGCTGACCCGGGCCCGCTCCGCTGCGCCTTCTTTTACTTTATATGGAACGAAAATTTCCTTGGAATATTTATTTTCGACAATTAAAGATCTTTTAGTGAAATATGGTTGCCCAAAAAGTAATTGCGGATTTTGTAAATGCATTTTTAATAAAACTTAGAATGAACTTTAATCAAATATACTTTTTCTATACTTTTTTTCTAAAGCAAGCTAAAAGTAACAGCTGATAACTGACAGAAGAAAGAATGCAATAACAGAGGCACAAGCTGTGAAAAAATTTGTCAACGCCGACTATATGAAAAATCCGCAATTACTTTTTGGGCAACCCAATACCATGCTAACTTGACTAACAGTTTAGCAATATAAGTGCCTTCATCTGAATCTCATATGATCTTTATTGGTCTACGAATTTAAGTTTGGATGTAAGGTGTACTCCATTCTTAAAATACTTCATTTTAGCCAGATATTCTCATGATGTCTGATTTAGTGGTGTTATCGGGGGAGAGTTGGTCCCCCAGATACTTGGCCCTGAAAAAATATCAGCATCGTGCTCTTCTCTCAAATACCATTTATTTAAACCCCATATTGCCATTGGCTTAAGAGGAGTTTACAGGATGAGGCATCCCCCAAACCCATGGCCCCAAAATATGTTATCAAATTCGTTTTCTAATCTCAAATACCTTTCGTTTGAGCCACATATTGGCATGGTCGAAAAATTTTAACCCTTTGTGAAAGGGGTGATGCCCTAAATACATGGTTCTACATTTGGCTATCAAATTCGTATTCTACTCCCAAATACCTTTATTTGAGCCCCATTTTGCGATGGTCACTAAAATAATGCTGATTCTGGGGTATTTTGGGAAAGGGGTAGACCCCAAGAAAATTGATCCCGAAAATGGGTATCAATTCTACCCCCCATACCTTTCATTTAAGCTCCACATTGATATGGTCGGTAAATATGCCCGATTAAGGGGTGTTTTGGGGATTGGGGTGGTCCCCCAAACACTAAGACCGGAAAACATATCAGCAACGTGCTCTATTCTCATATATCTATATATCATTTATTTTTACCCCATATTGCCATTGCCCTCAAAATTGGATATCAAATTCGTTTTCTAATCTCATTTAAACTCCTTATTGCAAAAGTCAGCAAGTATGTCCGGTTTGGGGTATTGGCCCTAAAAACTATGAACTAAGACCAAAATTGTCTTGGTGAGGAAATACGTCCTATTTGGGGATTGTTATGGTGGTGGGACGTCCGCTAGACAGTTGGCCCCTAATATTGATACCAGATACGTGGTCTACTCCCACGTACCTTTAATTTGAGCCCCATATTTCCCTAGTCGGCTGGGGGATGTTTTATGAGATTGGCGGCCACTCAGTGAGTTGGCCTTGAAAATATATATCGGATTAGTATTCCACTTTAAAAACCCTCTTATTTGAGTCTAAAATTGCAAAAGTTAGCAAATACTTACTATTTGGGTGGTGTGGTGGGGGTGGAGTGGCCCCATAGACACTTTCCCAAATATTGACATCAGATTCGTGCTTTACTCCCAAAGACCTTTTATTTGAGCCCCATATGGCTATGGTCGTAAATTTGTCCCCTTGGGGGATGTTTTTGGGGAGAGGTGGCCCCACCAACACTTGGTTCTATATTTCGATATAAGATTCTAATTCTACACTCAAATACCTTTTATTTAAGCCCATATTTCCATGGTCAGTAAATAAGTCCAGTTTGGGGGGTGTTTTGGGGAAGGGGTGGACCCCCAGAAACGTGGTCCCACATTTGGATATCAGATTCGTATTCTACTCGCAAATATCTTTCATTTGAATCCCATATTGCCATGGTCGGTAAATATGTCCGATTTAGGGGTGTTTTGGGGGTTGGGTGGTGTTGTGGGGGTATGGTGGACCCATAGGCACTTTTCCCGAATATTGATATCAGATTTGTGCTTTGCTCCCAAAGACCTTTCATTTGAGCTCCATTTTGCTATGGTCGTAAATTTGTCCCCTTGGGGGATGTTTTTGGGGAGAGGCTCCCCCCAAACACTTGGTCATATATTTGGATATCAGATTCGTATTCTACATTCAAATTCCTTTTATTTAAGCCCCATAATCCCATGGTCAGTAAATAAGTCCAGTTTGGGGGGTGTTTTGGGGAAGGGGTCCACCCCCCAGAAACGTGGTCCCACATTTGGATATTAGATTCGTATTCTACTCGCAAATACCTTTCATTTGAGTCCCATATTGCCATGGTCGATAAATATGTCCGATTTAGGGGTGTTTTGGGGCTTGAGGTGGTCCCCTAGCACTTGGTCCGACAAATGGGTATCAGATACGTTTTCTTATCTTAAATACCTTTCATTTGAGTCCCATATTGTAGTGATTGGTGTAAATATATGTTTGGTAGGTTTTAGGGTGGGGCGGCCCCCCTAGGTACCCCATCCCAAATTTGGATACCAAATTTTTTATTTTAGGGTACTATATGAGAGCACGCAAAATTTCGCTTAAATCGCACTACCCATCTTCGAGATCTGGCGTTTCTGAAAATTAGGGTAAGGGGGAGGGTCCAACCCCCCTTCAGATATCAAAAAATATAGTACCCTGTTTTCACCACGGGGTCATTATGCACCATCAGTGAAAATTTGAAGAAAATCGGTTCAGCCGTTTCTGAGTCTATAAGGGACACACAAACATACAAACAAACAAACCTACAAATAAACACAAATTAATTTTTGTATATAAGAAGAAGATATCAGGTTATGGACCGGCAAAGTTATTGGAAGTCAGAGCAAATCACCTCATATGAAATTTATATCACAACATAGACCGATATAGCCAATTAACAATACTAACAGATCTACTATAAAAGAAAATATTTGAGCAAAACTTCAAGCACGTTCGTAAGTAAGCGTGCTTTCGACGGACAGACGGACGAAGAGACAGACAAATATTTCGAGGTGTTGCAAACGGAATGATGAAATAAGAATACCCCCATCCTATGGTGTAGGGTATACAAATAGAGATGTTAAGCTTTAGTTTTGTACAGATTAATTTTTTGATCAGAGGCAGGTTTAGTTAGAAGATGGGCTATATCTAGATGTTGCCGTCATTTAGACCGGTCTGTCGACGTCAGGTTTAGAATCATAAGGGTCATTAAAGCCACATTTATTACCGGATTCCGTTGAAATGTAACAAAGTGAGCCTGACCAATGAATCAATTTGAATCACAAGATCTTGGTGGCCAATTTTGATCACGACTTCCAAAGATAACATGGCCCGGAAACTTTTCTGGTAAAAGATCATTGGATTTGTTGCTTGTGTGGCATGGGAGCGATCTTGTTAAAAATATACGTTGTCCAGAGCAATATCATCCAAATCCGACCATAGAAAATCATAAGTCATCTCTCCATATGGAAACCCATTCACCGAAACTTGTTTTCGAAAAAATAAGGTCCAGTGATCCCGCCGGATTATGTATCGCACCAAACAGTCACACATTAAGGACTTTAAATTGGCTGTACCTCCCAAACTACGCATCTTATAATAAGGACGGATGCTGGTAAATAAACTTTGAATGCAATGAAGATCTGATACATGAATACCTTATAGGGTAACATATAAAATTTTCGAGGTGTTGCAAACGGAATGACCTCCCTCCTTTCCTATGGCGATAGGTATAAAAAATCAAAGAAATATTGGTTGCCCAAAAAGTAATTGCGGATTTTTCATATAGTCGGCATTGACAAATTTTTACTTTTTGGGCAACCCAATATTTTATCCACAGAAGATTCCTAGAAGACACTCCATAAAAATATAATTTTTAAAATTTTTCAAAGGAAATTAAATTTTGAAGAAATTCTGTAAAAGAAACCTTCAGACGAATTTGCTATTTTAACGAAATTTAATTTAAATTTTGGAATTCAAAAAAAAAAATTCTAAAAATGGTATAAAATTTTGGTTTTATCAAATTTCTTCTTAAATCCCTTGATTTGATGTTTTAAATTCATCTCCTTTTTGAGGCTGTCTCCTGGGAGAATTTATGAACCCACTGCCACTATTGATAATGGTTATGCCAAAGCAGTTGTGATAAATGGTCCAGAACGCGTCAAGCATTCATTCTCCGCAAGTTGCCCAATATTCCGTATGTGTTCGTGGAATTGTTGGAAAAACGGAAATTTCAGCGCCAGGCAAACAAATGAATTGTTTGTTACCTTCATGCCCGAAGATAAAGAATGTGCAAAAATTCGCAGAGATTGTCATTTGTTGGCACAATTTTGCAAAAAAAAAAAATCCATAAAAGCGCTCACAATAGCAACGACACATCATTCATAATGTTTCGAATGGAACTAATTTGAATGTTTAAAATGTTCAACGTGCCACAGCGATAGAGATGTTCGATAAAACCGTTGATAAGGGGCAAATAACGACCCTTTTCAAACGTGCTTGTGTTGTGAATGTCTTGGACGTTTAATCAAAACTTTTGGCCATTGGCATGCATGCATTCACTCGACTATCACCCATCATCGTCATCATTGGCTTGGGGGGCGAGGGCGAATCAAAGTTCTGGAATATTAAGCAGATTCATGTTGGCCAAAGATGATGCTACAAAGTAGTCAGCTAAGTGGATTTTAGTGGGACTAAAGGTTGGAGTAGGAAAAGGATACAGATTCTGATAGCGAACTGAATATTATTTATGAAGTTTCCATTGCATGATTTTCCATTCCGGAAAATATAAGTTAATGGATTAGTGCTACCACTCTATATTTGGTTAACAAGGTTTTTTTTGTATTGTAGTGATTTTCTTTGTTTCTACCTTGTTTTGATTTTTTTACCGAACACCGAAGGATGGGGGTATGTTCATTTTTTCATTCCGTTTGCAACACATCGAAATATCCATTTCCGACCCTATAAAGTATATATATTCTTGATCAGCGTAAAAATCTAAGACGATCTTGACATGTCCGTCCGACTGTCGGTCTGTCTGTTGAAACCACGCTACAGTTTTTAAAAATAGAGATATTGAGCTGAAATTTTGCACAGATTCTTTTTTGTCAATAAGCAGGCTAAGTTCGAAAATGGGTTATATCGGACCATATCTTGATATAGCCCCCATATGGACCGATCGGCTGATTTAAGGTCTTAGTCCCACAAAAGCCACATTTATTATCCGATTTCGCTGAAATTTATGACAGAGAGTTGTGTTAGGTCCCCGAACGTCCTTCGTTAATTCTGCCCAGATCGATCCAGATTTGGATATAGCTGCCATATAGACCGCTCCTCCGATTTAGGGTCTTAGGTCCATAATAGCCACATTTATTATTCGATTTTGCTGAAATTTCGAATAGTGAGTTGTGTTAGGCCATTCGACATCCTTCGTTAATTTGACCCAAATCAGTCCAGGTCTGTATATAGCTGCCATATAGACCGACCCTCTGATTTAGGGTCTTAGGCCCATTATAACCACATTTATTATCCGATTTTGCTGAAACTCGTGACAGTGAGTTGTGTTAGGTCCTTCGACATCCTTCGTCAATTTGGCTCAGATCGGTTCAGATTTGGATATAGCTGCCATATAGACTGATCCTCCGATTTAGGGTCTTAGGCCCATAAAAGCCACATTTATTATCCGGTTTGTTGAAATTTTTGAACAGTGAGTTGTGTTAAGTCCTTCGACATCATTCGTCGATTTGGCCCAGATCGGTGCAGATTTGGATATAGCTGCCATATAGACCGATTCTCCGATTAAGGGTCCTAGGCCCATAAAAGCCACATTTACTATCTGATTTAACTGAAATTCGGGACAGTGAATTGTGTTAGGCCCTTCGACATCCTTCGTCAATTTGGCTCAGATCGGACCAAATTTGGATATAGCTGCCATATAGACCGATCCTCTAATTTAAGGTCTTAAGCCCATAAAAGCCTCCTTTATTATCCGATTTTGCTGAAACTCGGGACAGTAAGTTGGTGTTGGGCCCTTTGACATCCTTCGTCAATTTGGCCTTGATCGGTCCAGATTTGGATATAGCTGCCATATAGACCGATCCTCCGATTAAGGGTCTTAGGCCCATAAAAGCCCAATTTATTATCCGATTTTGCTGAAATTTGGGACAGTGAGTTGTGTTAAGCCCTTGGACCTATATATCCAAATCGGTCTAGATTTGGATATAGCTGCCATATAAACCGATCCTCCGATTTAAGGTCGTAGGCCCATAAAAGGCGCATTTATTGTCCGATGTCGCCGCAATTTGGGGCAGTGAGTTGTATTAGGCCCTACGACATCCTTCTTCAATTTCACTCAGATTGGTCCAGATTTGGATATAGCTGCCATATAGACATATCTCTCGACTTAATGTTTTACGCCCATAAAAGGCGCATTTGTTGTCCGATGTTGCCTAAATTTGGGGCAGAGAGTTAAGTTACGCCCCTCAACATATTTCTGCAATTTGGTCTAGATCGATCAAGATTTGCAAATAGCTGCCATATAGACCGATATCTCGATTTAAAGTCCTGGCCCCATAAAGGGCGCATTTATAATTCGATTTAAGTGAAATTTGACACATTGACTTATGTTAGGCTTTTCGACATTCATATAGTGTAGGGTTCAGATCGTTTTACTTTTAGATAAATAGCTACTAAAAAGACCAATGTTTTGTTATACACAATTGAACAGTGACTTGTACTTATTAGTATTAGTATGGTCCTAATCGGATTACATTTCGATATAACTGCTATGGGACATAAGCTATACAATTTTCACCGGATTTTGATGAAAGGTGGTTTACATATTTACCCGAGGTGGTGGGTATCCAAAGTTCGGCCCGGCCGAACTTAATCCCTTTTTACTTGTTTGTTTTCGCTCCATATTGCCAGTTGGTCTTGTTTCGAAGTCATTGCAGCACTATGCCCATTCTCTAAGGGCCTCGCGACATAATTTTGTGGATCACAAACTTCTTTGTTATGTTTATTCTCTTTTGTTGGCTGCCCTTTACTCATCAACCCCAGAGATTGAGAAAGAATCATAAAGTTGGTAATATTCTGCACTTAGACTTTTCATTTATGCAACTTACACCAATTGTAATTGAATGTAACAAAATAGTTTATTATCTTCCAAAGTTTCGTGGAAAATTCATAAATTAGTTTGATTATTCATTGTGATAGTCAATTATGTTCATGGTTTGCATTTTAAACAATTGTATTGTAATTAATTTCATATTCATAAATTATGGACTATCTCTTTCAAAACAATATAGAGGACAGCAATGGAATTTAAACAAGACGAAGGCAAATTATTTTCAGACAAATAAATAAATTTAAAAAAAATTTTATCACCCTGAAACTCTACTCTGGAGTCATGGAGAAATAACATTCATTAGTCTTTGGCAATACATCATAGTTACAAGTCTTTATCGGAACATGAAATATTTCATAAATCACTGAAATGGTCACTGAAATGTTTTAAATTAGTTAGTGTGGAAGATTTGAAGGCACTGTTACTGAGGAGAGGTATTACCTTCGAATCGCTATATCACCGTTACTACTCACTCCACCTGATAATATACAAAACTGGAAGAAAACAAACAAGGAAGGCAAATGGAATTTAATGAAATTTGAGTCGGATTGCAAATATGATCTTTACTATGAACATTAACGGAAACATTAAAAAAATATGTAAAAAATTTTAAAAAAGTTTTTTAAACAAAATATTAAACAAATTTTAAAAATTTATTAAAAAATTTTTAAAAATGTATAAAAAATTTTCTAGATTTTAATAATTATTAATGAATTTTCAAAAATTTTCTCTAATTTCTAAATGTACTTTCGCTTCTTCTTCTTTAAAATAAAAATCCATTAATTTCCTTTTAATCGTTGTCATGGCAATTAAGCCATTAAAGTCATTATAACTAATTCTCCTTTAAACAATTTGTAGCCAACCAATGTCAAGTCACAATTACTTAATTTCATTTTTTAGCCTTTGCATATCTTTATTTGCCATCTTCACAAAAAGGCTTAAAGCAACATTTCTTACCGCAACCATTCCATGCCACAAATGTCCCATTAACCAAAAGCGTAAAGCGAAAAAGTTTCCATTAAAGTTTTGAATTTATATTTTCTTTATCGAGAAAGTGAATCTTTCCCCTTGGCTCATTATCATTCGAGCGTAATAATTATAGACAAATTTTCAGTACGTTTTTTGTTTTGTTCACTCCCAACGAATTGGGAGCACTTGGATCGGTATCTACAAATAAAAAATGTCATTGATGATTGTGTATTAAGTTGTTCCAATTTCTTGTAGTCTGTGCTTCAAGGATTTCGAAGAAACAAAAAACGAGACAATCTCTGTCACATTTGATTTTACACATACTTTTGTTGTAATTTTCATTTCTTTGTTCAGAGTCAGAGATACACTGTGAATTATTTGCATAGGGTAGGTTTACAACATCAATAAAGGGTGTGAGAGTTAAGGTGTAAGGTACTAAACGTCACGTAAGCTTTAAAAGTTAAATCGATTGATGAGGCTATAGAGCTTCCGTAACCAACATTGTTTTGGATTATACCAACCATCGGTATTGACTGTTGATGGGCCTCCATAAACATCCTATTTAAAAATTTCTGTTATATCAAAGGTATTTACATGTGCCTTTTTTATAAACTCAAAAAGTTTAAGAAAAGTCTGCATAGCAACCAATTTCAATCCTGCTCCTATTTGCATTGCTTCCCATGTAACTGTTTCTTTTGGCTTATTTTATATTGATCCCAGTATTGCTCTCAACATCTGCCACCGTTATGCTGTGTTATGAAGATATCCTTGGGTGTTTTTATACACTCCACCATAGGATACAAATACAAATAAAAATTTTGCCCCTGAACATTCCACATAGGGTAAGGGTTACCAATTTCATCATTCTGTTTGTAACGCATCGAAATGAGACCCAACAATGTCCAGTTGAACTTCTCCATTAAAAACTTCCCTATAACGAACGTGTTGTTCTCTATAACGAATAAAAGTTAAAAACACAATTTTTTTCAGCCATTTTGACCTATTATACCCTCCACCATAGATGGGGGTATACTGATTTCGTCATTCTGTTTGTAACACCTCGAAATACCCATCTAAGACCCCATCGTCATGACATCTTAATTCGATCCAGCCATATACGTCCGTCTGTCGAAAGCACGAAACCTTCCAAGAAGTAAGGCTGCACTAATACTTCTTATCATTGTAGGTCGGTTGGGAGTGTAAACGGGCCATATCGGTACATGTTTTAATATAGCTGTCATATAAACCAATCTTTGATCTTGAATCCTTGAGCCACTAGAGGGGGCAGTTATCATCCGATTTTGCTGAAATTCTTTTATGACTTCCAACAACTCTGCTAAGTATGGTTCAAATCGGTCCATAACGTGATTTAGCTGCGATATAAACCAATCGTGGATCATGACTTCTTGAGCCACTAGAGGGCGCAATTTTTATTCAATTGGACTGATATTGTGCATGAAATGTTTTGATATGACTTCCAACAACTGTGCAAAGTGTGGTTCAAATCGTTCTATTACCGCATATAACTGCCATACCAACCCATCTGGGATCTTGACTTCTTACGCCTGTAGAGGGCGCAGTTCTTAAACGATTTGGCTGATATTTTGCATGAAGCGTTTTGCTATGACTTTCAGCAACTGCGATAAGTATAGTTTAAATCGGTCTATAAGCTGATATAGCTGCCATACCGATATACCGATTTTGGATCTTGACTTCTTGAGCCACTAGAGAGCGCAATGCTCATCCGATGTGGCTGGAATTGTGCATAAAGTGTTTTGTTATGATCTTCAAAAACTGTGCTAAGTATGATCTAAATCGGTTTATAACTTGATATGGCTCTCATATAAACCGTACTCAGATCTTGACTTCTTGAGCCGCTAGAGAGCGCAACTATTAACCAATTTGACTGATATTTTGCAGGAAATGGTTTGTTTTGACTTCCAATAACTGTGCCAAGTATGGTCTTAAACGGTTCATAACCTGATATAGCACCCATATAAACTGATTTGGAATCTTGAATTCTTATCAGAATTGGCTGAAGTGTTATTCAATGACGGAAGGAGCAATAGGCTATATAATTAATTGATATCGGTAGGGGGGGCCGACCCTCCCCCTTACCCCAAAAGTACTACCCAAAAATAAAAGTGGAGCGATCGAAACAATATGGGATTCCAATGAAAAGTATTCAAGAGTAGAGTACGAATTTCATAATAACAGTTGGGTCCAAGTACCTGGGGGGCCGCCCCAGACCCAAAACCCCTTAAAATAGGTTTATTTGACAACCATGACAATATGGGACTTAAATGAAAGTTATTCGGGAGTAGATAACGAATATGATCAGGAAGAAGAAATATGCTTTATAATTTGTTGATATCGGTAGGGGGCGGACCCTCCCCCTTACCCCAAAAGTACTACCCAAAATCACAAGTGGACCGATAAAGACAATATGGATATCAAATGAAAGGTATTGAAGAGTAGAATACGAATATGGTATTAGAAATTCGGTCCAAGTACACAGGAAGTCGCCCTAACGCCACAATATCTAAAAACAGAAAAATTGGTCGTCCATGTCAATATGGGGCTTATATGAAAGATATTCGGGAGTAGATTACGATTCTGGCATACAAAATCAGATCGAAGTGTAGGGGGTCACCCCACCCCTTAAAAACTCCCCAAATGGGCATATGGCCCATCATAACAATATGAGACTCGGTTTGTTTGTTTGTTGTTTGTTTAGAAAAAGGAAACATAGGTTATATAATTTTTAGGTATCGGAGGGTGGCTGTTGAGCTGAAAATTTGCACAGATTGTTTTTTTTTTTGTGTATTGGCAGATCAAGTTCGAAGATGGGCTATATCGGAGTATAGCTTATTGTAATCCCGATCCTACGATTTAAGGTCTAAAGCCACATTTATTATTGGTGCTATTTGGCACAGCGAGTTACGTTAGGCCTCACGATATGTTTGTTGCATATGACCTAGATCTCTTCAGATTTTCATATTCCTGTCATACAGACCGATCTCTGGATTTTAATGTTTTGGGCCCATATAAGTTGCATTTACTATCCGATTTCGCTGAAATTTGAAACAATTAATAACATAAGGCCCCTTAACATCGTTGCTAAAGTTTCTCCAGATCGTTTCTGATTTGGATATAGCTGCTATATTGACCGACCTCTCGATTTAAGGTTTTGGGTTTATAATAGGCGCATTTATTGTCCGATGTCAGCGAAATTTGGGACAGTGAGTTGTGTAAGGCCCCTCTACATCTTTTTCCAATTTGGCCCAGATCGGTCCAGATTTGGATATAGCTGTCATATAAACCTATCTCTCGATTTGAGGTTTTGGGCCCAAAAAAGCTGCTTTTATTATCGGATTTCGCTGAAATTCTGGACAGTTAGTTGTTTTAGGCCCTTAGACATTCTTGTTCAATTTGCCCCAGATTGGTTCAGATTTGGATACAGCTGCCATATGAACCAAAACTTCAAATCGAGAGCGATTTGAAGTTTTGGACCCAAAAAATCTGCATTTATTATCCGACTTCGCTGAAATTATATTAGGCTCCTCGACATCGTTGTTAATATTTGTCCAAATGGATCCAGATTTGGATATAGCTGCCACATAGACCGATGTCTCGATTTTACGTCTTGGCCCATAATGGGCGCATTTATTATCCGATTTCGCAGAAATTTGTTATAGCGAATTGTGGTATGCTCCTCAAAATCCCTGTTCAATACGGTTCAGATCGGTCCAGGTTTGGATGTAGCTGCCATATATACCGACCGCCCAATTTATGGTTTTAGGCCTATAAAAAGTGATTTTTCTAACTGATTGCGCTGGCATTTTTCACAATGAGTTTAGTTAGGCTCTTTGTACCTCGTACCGAGTAGTGTCAAGTTTGGGCTGTGTTTTGCAAATAACTGCCATATGTACAAATCTCTCGATTTAGACTCTTGGGACCATAGAAGCACGTTAGTTAGGGGATTTTGCTGAAATTTGTCACGGCGGGTTTTGTAAGGTTCTTCGACATTCGTGTTCAATATGGCTTAGATCAATACATATTTAAATATAGCTGCCATACAGACCAATTTCCCGATTGAGGGTCTTGAAACTATAAAACGCACAATTAGTGCTCAATTCCACTAAAATTTGGAGTAGTGAGCCTTGTTAAGCTCGTCGATATCCGTGCCCTGTATAGTTCAGATCGGTTTATTTTATTTGGATGTAGCTGCCATATGCATATACCGTTCAGCAGATTTTACTTCTTGGACCCTTATATGGCGCAATTCTTATCCGATTTGTTTGAAATTTGTCACCGTGGCATCTACTATTGGCTTTAACATCCAAAGCTAGTATGGCCCGAAACGGTCAATTTTTTATCCATTATCCTTTGCTTGCCTATAAAGAGATGCCGGGCAAAGAACTGGACAAATGGGATCCATGGTAGTGGGTACCCCAGATTCGAGCCGGCCGAACTTAGCACGATTTTACTTTTATTTTGACTTTGTAAAGCTCTGTTAAATAAATTAGTTCAACAACTTTTTTCCCATACTCTCCAATTGATTAAGGACTCAAGAGAAAGTTTATTTTTTTATGTTTCTATGTTTGCTTTTCTTTTTTGAGATTTGGTTAAAGGCTTCCAGTCACAGTTACAAACTTAAACAAATCCTTAGTCCTTTGACCCACAGAAGCACACTTTTTAAATGTGTGCCATAAAAGGATTCAAAACATGACGGAAGAGGATATGGCAAAAAGCAATAAAACATTCGTAGAAGAAATTCCCTCAATATGTGCAGGTGCCATTGGCCTTTGTTGGAGTGTGTGTGTGTGTGAGGGGATGTGTGCGATGCTAAACCATTTTGGTTAACCCTCTTCGAGTTCAATTTCCAATTTTGATTAAAAGTCTCGGGATTTATGCATGGTCGAGTAGAATTGCCCAAAAACTAAGCTGACTGACAATGTGTAACGCCTTTTGCTTTTATGTTCAGACAAAATGCCACCATACGTTCATTGTCCAGATGGCCATGTGTGGAAAAGGCAATAAAGAGCTCTAAGTGAAGTGTTGTGATTTGTGGAGTCCTTGGTGAACACGTTTGTGGCATATGGAAAAAATAAGGCAGCAGCCAGTACATCCAAAAAAGAATTTTTTTTTTTATTTTTACAATGGAAGAAAATCTTAAGAAGGCTCAAACTTAAATGTAAGAGGCTAATATTCAATTTGGGAGGTAAAGTTTATATTTTACTCTCTCTTCGAAGATGGGCTATATTGGACTATAACTTGATATAGCCGCCATATAGACCGATCCGCCGATTTAGGGTCTTAGGCCCATGAAGTCACATTTATTATCCGATTTGGTTGAAATTTGGGACAGTGAGTTATGGTAGGCTCTTCGACATCCTTCTTCAATTTGGCCTAGATCGATCCAGATTTGGATAAAGCTGCAATATAGACTGATTCTCCGATTTAGGGTCTTGGGCCCATAAAGGCCACATTTATTATCCGATTTTAGGACAGTGAGTTGCGATAGGTCCTTTGACATATTTCTTCTATTTGGCCCAGATCGGTCCAGATTTGGATATAGCTGTCATATAGACCAATCTCTCGATTTATGGTTTTGGACCCATAAAAGGCGCATTTATTATCCGATTTTGCCAAAATTTGGGACAGTGAGTAAGGTTAAGCCCCTCGATATACTTCTGCAATATGTCACTGATTGGTCCAGATTTGGATATAGCTGTCATATAGACCGATCTCTCGGATTTAGGTTTGGCGCCATAAAAGGCGCATTTATTGTCCGATGTCGCCGGAATTTGGGACAGTGGGTTGTGTTAGGCCAGCCGATATCCCCCTTTAATTTGGGCTAGATCGGTCCAGATTTGGATATAGCTGCCATATAGACCGATCCTCAGATTTAGGGTCTTAGGCTCATAAAAGCCACATTTATTATTCGATTTGGCTGAAATTTGGGACAGTGAGTAAGGTTAAGCCCCACGACATACTTCTGCAATATGGCACAGATCGGTTCAGCTTTGGATATAGCTGCCATATAGACCGATCTCTCGGTTTTAGGTTTTGGGGCCATAAAAGGCTCATTTATTGCCCGATGTTGCCGAAATTTGAGACAGTGCGTTGTGTTAGGCCAGCCGATATCCTCCTTTAATTTGGTCTAGATCGGTCCAGATTTGGATATAGCTGCCATATAGACTGATCCTCTGATTTTGGGTCTTAGGCTCATAAAAGCCACATTTATTATTCGATTTGGCTGAAATTTGGGACAGTGAGTAAAGTTAAGCCCCCCGACATACTTCTGCAATATGGCACAGATCGGTTCACCTTTGGATATAGCTGCCATATAGACCGATCTCTCGGTTCTAGGTTTTGGACCCATAAAAGGCGTATTTATTGTCCGATGTTGCCGAAATTCGGGACAGTGAGGAAGGTTAAGCCCGTTGACATACTTCTGCAATATGGCACAGATCGGTCCAGATTTGGATATAGCTGCCATATAGACCGATCTCTCGATTTAAGGCTTAGGGCCCATAAAAGGCGCATTTATTGTCCGATGTTGCCGAAATTTGGGATAATGATTTTTGTTACGCCCTCCGACATCCTTCTTCAATTTGGCTCAGATCGGTTCAGATTTGGATATAGCCGCCATATAGACCGATCCTCCGATTTAGGGTCCTAGGCCCATTAAAGCGACATTTATTATCCGATTTGGCTGAAATTTGGGACAAAGAGTTAAGTTAAGCCCCTCCATATATTTCTGCAATTTGGTCTAGATCGGTCCAGATTTGGATATAGCTGCCATATAGACAGATCCCTTGATTTAAGGTTTTGCGCCCATAAAGGGCGCATTTATTATCCGATGTCACCGAAATTTCAGACAGAGTGTTAAGTTTAGCGCCTCCATATATTTCTGCAATTTGGTCTAGATCGATCAAGATTTGCATATTGCTGCCATATAGACCAATATCTCGATTTTAAGTCTTGGCCCCAAAAAAGGCGCATTTATAATCCGATTTCACTGAAATTTGACACAGTGACTTTTGTTAGGCTTTTCGACATTCATGTTGTATATGATTCAGATCGGTTTATTTTTAGATATAGCAACTAAAAAGGACCAATATTTTGTTATACACAATTGAATAATGACTTGTACCGCTTAGTATTTGGTTCAAATCGGAACATATTTCGATATAGCTGCTATGGGACATAAGGTAAGCAATTTTCTCCGGATTTTGATGAAAGGTGGTTTACATATATACCCGATGTGGTGGATATGTAAAGTTCGGTCCGGCCAAACTTAATGCCTTTTTACTTGTTCTTTTTGGAAGTTAAGTTTTTTCAGTATTTAAACCGCACAACAAGCCGATAACTGCCTTAGGTGTATGTCCGTAGTAGCATGGGGAGGATGGGAATCTACCCATATTGCCCCACTCGGTAAGCATGACCTAATTGGCCGGTCTTGGGTTGTGGGGCGGGCCCCCGACACTTGGGGTCAAATTGTTCTATCAAGTTCGTACTCTTCTCTTAGCTACCACTCATTTGATAACACGAGTTATCCAAAGGTCATTTTTACCCCCTTTTAGTCCATTCTTATTTGTTCTCTAAAAAAAATTTAATTGTATTAAAATCTCTTTAAACATTATTAAAGAAAAATAAAATATAAATTCTGTAATATATTCCATCTTTTCTTAACGACCTTAAAGGCAACGATCCTTATTTAAAGGTCTACTTCAGCTGCACAACTTTTTTTTTTTGCTTCTATACAATAAAGAAAAATTAAGCCAGTTTTGCTTTGCGAGCATGCTAAAGAAAAGAAAAAAAACCTTCTGGCCCTGACATAGAGCCTCTCATATGGTGCCCACGGCCTCTGACTCTATCAATAATTTGAAATGAAATGAAATCCAATAAAAGCCTATAACCGCAAACTTTTAATTTAATATTTAAGTTGGGTGAATGCTTTTCCATAGAGCTGCTGTTATGTGTGAGCCATAAAATGAAACTTTTTTTGTTGTTTCGTTATTTTGCCGCAAAGTGCAAAGCAAAGAAAAATAGCCCAAAGAATTTTTTGTGGAAACATTGAGATGAAATTTTATTTCGTTGCACAAAACAACGAAACGAAAGGAGAGCTATGCTTTGCCTATGGAAAATATTTATAAAGTTTTTTTTTTTTTTGTTTTTTGTGGCGAGGGTAGGGGGTCAGAGTTGAAGAATTAAATTTAAGAAGTGACAAATGTCTGGTAGGGGTTCCAAGGGTGTATACAGTCGCTTGGCAGGGACCTTCATTAGAATATTTGATTGCAAATATCCCTAGACTGAGTGAAATTTTTTTTCTTTGAAGTTGTTTTTTTATTATTCTATTTCTCCTTAAATTGTGTTTCTGTGTTATGTGTTTTTAACAGCCGTTTGTGTTTATTTGAAAAGTTGGCAAGGTTAAATATTTATTGAACACTCATGTCATGTATTTCAAGACCGACGAGACCACACAGGTTCAGACATATGATGCCATAACATAAATTGAATTGGAACTTTTTGTTTGTATCTTCTGTGTTCGAAGATGTTGTAGAAAAAAAAAATTGCAAAAAACTGAACCTTAAATGTACTTGGCTTTAAAATTGAAAGATGATGTCTTAAATTTCTATAAAAAAAAATAAAAATTCAAAAAGAGGGGCAGTTAAACTCCCTGGGTAGTTTAACTACAAACACAATACCCTAATTATACCCTACACCACTACTGTGGTACAGGGTATTATAACTTAGTGCATTTGTTTGTAACACCCAAAAGGAAGAGAAATAGATCCATCGATAAGCATGCCGATCGACTTAGAATCACTTTCTGATTCGATTTAGCTACAGGTCGCAATTTTCATCCGATCGTCTTCAAATTTGGTATGGGCATGTCTTTCGGCTTAGAGACGAAGCCTTTTGAAATTGGGAAAAATCGGTTAAGATTGGGATATAGCTCCCATATATATGTTCGTCCAATTTCCGGTAATACAGCAATAAAATGTTCATTTGTTAACCAATTCTCTCGAAATTTAACAGGAAGGATTTTCTTATGACTCACAACATTAATGGTGAATTTCAGAAATATCGGTTCAGATTTGGATATAGCTCCCATATATATGTTCGTCCGATTTGCAGGAATAATGCAATAAAATGGTCATTTGTTAACCGATTCTCTCGAAATTTGACAGGAAGGATTTCCTTATGACTCTCGATAATACTGGTGAATTTAATAGAAATCGGTTCAGATTTGGATATGGCTCCCATACATATGTTCCTCCGATTTGCAGTAATACAGCAATAAAATGGTCAATTGTTTACCAATTCTCTCGAAATTTAACAGAAAGATTTTATGACTCCCAATGTTACTGGAGAATATCACAGAAATCGGATCAGATTTGGATATAGCTTCCATATATATCTTCGTCCGATTTGCAGGAATAATGCAATAAAATGGTCATTTGTTAACCCATTCTCTCGAAATTTGGCATGAAAGATTTTCTTATGACTCTCAATATTACTGGTAAATTTCATAGAAATTGGTTCAGATTTCGATATAGCTCCCATATATATGTTCGTCCGATTTGAAGTAATACAGCAATAAAATGGTCATTTTTTAACCGATTCTCTTGAAATTTGGCAGCAAGGATTTTCTTATGACTCTCGATGTTTCTGGAGATTTTATTAGAAGTCGGTTCAGATTTCGATATAGCTTCCATATATGTTTTAGTCCGATTTGGAGTAATACAACAATCAAATGGTCATTTGTTAACCGTTTCGTTCGAAATTTGCCAGGAGGGATTTTCTTCTGACTCTCGATGGCGTATTTCATAGAAATCGCCCGATTTTCACTCCTAGACCCACTGCAAGCGCATTTCCTCGACATATCCATAAAGTTTGGAGGAAATCGGTTTAGATTTAGATATAGCTCCCATGTATTTGTTCATCAGATTTTGGATAATTTATTGTCATTTGTCACCCGTAGTTATTACATTTTGAACATATATGCTTTGCTCGAAATTTGATACAGGAATTTTAATAATCTATCTGGATACCTCCGCTGAAGTCCATCAAAATTGGTTCAGAACTAGATGCAACTCCCCCTTTTGTATTTGTAGGGTAGGTGTAGGGTATTATAAAACTTCTCTCCAAAGAGGTTTCGCACTGTGGCTCGCCGTTCGCACTCGGCTATAAAAAGGAGGCCCCTTATCATTAAGCTTAAACTTGAATCGGACTGTACTCATTGTGAGAATGTGAGATGTTTGCCCCTGTTCCTCAGGGGAATGTTCATGGGCAAAATTTGCAATTTATATGGTATTAAAAAGGTGTAGGGTCATGCCGACTTTATAATACACTACAATACCTCTAGAGGCTCAAGAAGTCAAGATCCCAGATCGGTTTATGTGGCAGCTATATCCGGTTCTACACCGATTTAGGCCATACTAAGCAGAGTTATTGGAAGTATTGTAAAAAACATCTCGTGCAAAATTTCAGCCAAATCGGATAGGAATTGCGCACTCTAGAGTCTCAAGAAGTCAAGACCCAAAATCGGTTTATATGAGAGCTATACCAGGTTATGGACCGATTTGAACCATACTTAGCACAGTTGTTAGAAGTGATACTAGAACACTATGTGCAAAATTTCAGTCAAACCGGATTGCGCACTCTAGAGGCTCAAGAAGTCAAGACCCAAGATCGGTTTATATGGCAGCTATATCAAAACATGGACCGACATGACATTACAATCCCAACCGACCTACACTAATAAGAAGTATTTGTGCAAAATTTCAAGCGGTTAGCTTTACTCCTTCGGAAGTTAGCGTGCTTTCGACAGACAGACGGACTGACGGACGGACAGACAGACGGACGGATGGACGGGCAGATGGACAGAAGAAGCAAAATCGGGAGATACGTTTATATGGGAGCTGTATCAAGCTATTGATCGATTCAGACCATATTGAACATGCATGTTGAGAGTCATGAGAGAAGCCGTTGTACAAAATTTCTGCAAAATCGGATGAGAATTGCGCCCCCTAGAGACTTAAGAAGTCAAAATCCCAGATCGGTTTATATGACAGCTATATCAGGTTATGGACCGATTTAAATCACGCTTAGCGCAGTTGTTGGAAGTAATACCAAAACATCACGTGCAAAATTCCAGTCAGATCGAACGAGAATTGCGCCCTCTAGAGGCTCAATAAGTCAAGACCCAATATCGGTTTATATGGCAGCTATATTAAAACATTAACCGATTTGGCCCATTTACAATCTCAGCCGACCTACTCTAATAAATAGTATTTGTGCAAAATTTCAATGGTCTAGCTTTACTCTTTCGAAAGTAAGCCTGCTTTCGACCGACAGATAGACCGACGAACGGACGGACGGACAGACGGACGGATGGACAGACAGACGGACAGACGGATGGACGGACAGACGGACGGACGGACAAACGGACAGACAAACGGACGGACGGACAGGCGGACAGACAGACGGACGGACGGACAGACGGACAGAAGAAGCAAAATCGGGAGATACGTTTATATGGGAGCTGTATCAAGCTATTGATCGATTCAGACCATATTGAACATGCATGTTGAGGGTCATGAGAGAAGCCGTTGTACAAAATTTCTACAAAATCGGATGAGAATTGCGCCCTCTAGAGACTCAAGAAGTCAAAATCCCAGATCGGTTTATATGACAGCTATATCAGGTTATGGACCGATTTAAATCATGCTTAGCGCAGTTGTTGGAGGTGATAGCAAATCACAACGTGCAAAATTTCAGTTATATCGGACGAGACGCATATTTCGAGGTGTTACAAACAGAATGACGAAATAAGTATATCCCCATCCTATGGTGGAGGGTATAATAAGGTTTTGTTTCCTTCTTTCTATTGCGCCGAGTTATCTAACTTCAGTAAATCATATTAACTCACCGTACGCATAAATTCAAACTTTAATTGCGCCGCCTAATGAATTTATGATGTCCCTTAAATTTTATATGAGGCGTTAGTAAAAATATGCCCATTAACACCAACTGAAACACTTCAGCAAAAAAGGGTTAAATTAAATTATGTTGTTATTAATATTAATTAAAAATGAGTTGTATTTTTTTTTTTGTAATAAACTTTGCGCGACAATCTCGTCTAGTGGTAGGGTGTTGAAAACTCATAATTGATATAATTGCCAACAATAATATGAACCACGTGGTGGTTCATTATAAAATGGGCATTGAAACTTTAATAAGGTTTAAATATAAAGAGCTAGCTGTCAATTGGTTATTATGAATTATTTATTATATTTGAAGTGTTTTAATGCCATTGGTGATGGAATAAATATAATAGCTTTTATGGAAATTGTAAATATGAATCATATTCGCAAACTGATAACTTAATTACATAAATAGTTTGCTTATATAAATTCATATTTTATATCCACCTGCTTAGGATTGAGAGTAAAATGTTCCAGTTATTCTGTTTATGACACCTCGAGATATAGGTTTGCGACCCCACAAAGTATATAAAGGGTAATTTTTTAGCTTTTATCTTTTTGACATCACTGGTTTAAACGGCTCACGTAAGTTTCGTGTTTTGTTTTACCGTCAAACATCTTCAATTTGGTCTATAATTAAACCATGAATCGTCTTACAAACGAACAACGCTTGCAAATTATTGAACTTCATTAACAAAATGCGTGCTCTAATAAGAAAGTTCAGAGGGCGCTACTTGCATTTTATGGACGAAGTTCATTTTTTTCTCAATGGGTACGTAAAAAAGCAAGATTGTCCATTTTGAAGTGAAGATCAGCCAGAAGCACTGCAAGAGCTACCAATGCATCCAGAAAAAGTCACAGTTTAGTGCGTGTTATGGGCTGGTGACATCATTGGACCGTACTTCTTCAAAGATGATAATGTAACTGTGAATGGTGATCCCTACCGTGAGATGATATCCAAGTCTTTTTTTTGCCCAAAATGTAAGTGCTTGACTTGTATGACATGTGGTTTCAACCAGACGGTGCCAAATGCCACACACCACGCGTAACAATGGACTTATAGAGAGGCGAATTCGGTGAACATTTAATTTCATGTTTGGGACCGGCAATTGACCGCCTAGATCGAACGATTTATTGCCTTTAGACTATTTTTGTGTGGGGCTATGTTAAAGCTCATGTCTATACAGACAAGCCCCAATTCAATTGACGCATTGGAAGACAACATTGAAGCATTTATTCGTGAGATACCTGCAGAAATGTTGGAAAATTGGACTAAGCGGTTGCCCCATTTGAGGCGCAGTCACGGTCAAAGTTTGCATGAAATAATATTCAAACTTTAAATTATATGGACCGTACTATTGATTCAAATGAAGATTTCATAAATTCTTATGAATTTTATGTGTTTTTTTTTTTTTTTTTGAAAAACTTTCCAATAGCTCTTAAAAAATCATCCTTAATAAGATTTGTTTTTGTTGTTTTGCCACACATCAAAATCCAAATTCAGCGGTGGTTTTCCCCTCCTAATGCTGGCAACATTTGTGAGGTACTAAGCCATGTAAAAACTTGTCTCCAAAGAGGTGTAGTACTGTGGCACGCCATACGGACTCGGCTATAAAAAGGAGGTCCCTTATCATTGAGCCTAAACTTGAATCGGACAGCACTCATTGATATGTGAGAAGTTTGCCCCTGTTTCTTAGTGGAATGTTCATGGGCAAAATTTGCATTTTCAACCTGTTAAGTATATAAATTCTTGACCGTCGTAAAAATCTAAGACGATCTTGCCATGTCTGTACATAACGTCCGTCTGTTGAAATCACGGCCTTCAAAAAGAAAGATAATTAAATGAAACTATTTTTTGTCCATTAACAGATTACGTTCAAGGATGGGCTATATTGGATTATATCTTGATATAGCCCCCATATATACCGATCTGCCATTTAAGCCAAATTTATTATCCAATTTCCCTGAAGTTTGGCACATTGTGTTTTGCCAGATTCCTCTGCATTCGCAACGAGCATGGTCAAGATCTGCCTTTATTTGGATATAGCTGCCACATAGGCCGATCTTCCGATGTAGGATTTTGTGCTCATCAAAGTTGCATTTATTATTCGATTTGGCTGAAATTTAACATAGTACTCTATATTTGGCTTTTCGACTTCCGTGCCCAATATGGTTAAGATCGGTCTATATTTGAATATATTTGTCATATGGACTTCTCTCCCCTTTTAAGGTGCCGAGCGTATAAAAGGCTCATTTAATATGCTATCCGCTGAAATTTTGACATAGTGACCTATGGGACCTCACATAGGTCTCTATGTCAAATTTCATTATTCGCGTTCAATATGGTCTATATTTAAATATAGCTGCCATAAAGACCAATGCTAAAGTCTAATATTCTGTCTTTCAAACTTGAACAGTGAATTCTATTTACTTTATACCACGCAACGTTCGTGCCGAGTTTGGTCTAAATTGGATCATATTTCGATGTAGTTACTATGGTTTCATAAGTGATGCATTTTTGACCAAATTATGTCGAAGGGTGATTAACATATATACCCGTGGTGGTGAGTATCCAAAATTGAGACCGGCCGAACTTAACCCATTAAGAACGAATTTGTAGAAAAATGCCCGTAAATACAGTTATCTCAGAAAAGTCTAGCTCGAGTTGGAAAAGAGGTAGCGAAATTGGGATAAGCATAAAGTACACGAACTAAAATTGTTTAGCAAAAATTTTTCCCGTCATATAAGGTCATGATTTGTGCGAAAATTGGCCACTCGAAAATCGAAATTTTTTAATTCCACAAAAATCCAACTAAAATTTTCGTAAAATTCTTAGGAGTAAGACTTCTGAAAACTATTTCAGTGTTTTGTTGCATGCTAAGTTCGGCTGGGCCGAATCTTGGGAACCCACCACCATGAACTCTGCTAAAATATTGGAGCTATATCCAGTTATAGACCAAACTAGACCGTACTTGGCGCAGTTGTTGAGAGGCATAACAAACACTATATGCAAACTTTCACCCAAATCGGATAAAAATCGAGGATTGTATGGGCTAAAGAAGTCAAATCGGTAGATCGGTTTACATGGGAGCTATATCATGTTCTTGACCGATTTGAACCGTATTTTTCTCAGTTGTTAGGAGTCATCACAGAACACAATGTGCAAACTTTCAGACAAACTGGATAAAAATCGCGGGTTGTTAGGCTGAAGAAGTCAAATCGGAAAATCGGTTTATATGGGACCTATATCAGGTTCTCGACCGAATTGGACCATACTTGGTACAGTTTTTGGAAGTCATAACAGAACATTGTGTACAACATTACAGCCAAATCGGACAAAAATTGGGGTTTCCGGATGCTCAGCAAGTGAAATCGGAAGATGGGTTTACATGGAAGCTATATCATGTCATAAATCGATTTGGATCGTACATCGCTCAGTTATTGGAAGTCATAACAGAACACCCTGTTCTAAATTTCATCCAAATCGGATGAAATTGAGGCTTCCAGGAGCTCAAAAAATCTCGGGAGAACGGTTTATATGGGAGCTATAACAGGCTATAAACTCGTTTAAAAACCCCATATATATATTCTTGATCGCCATGACATTTTGAGTCGATCTAGCCATGTCGGTCTAAAGCACGCTAACTTTCGAAGGAGTAAAGCTAGCCGCTTGAAATTTTGCACAAATACTTTTTATAAGTGTGGGTCGGTTGGGTTTGTAAATGGGCCATATCGGTCCATGTTTTGATATAGCTGCCGAATTCGGTTCTTGACTTCTTGAGCCTCTAGAGGGGGCAATTTCTATCCGATTTGGATGAAATTTTGAATGAGGTGTTTTGTTATGATTTCCAACAAGTGTGCTGTATGGTTTAAATCGCTCTATAACCTGATAAAGTTGTCATATAAACCGATCTGGGGTCTTGACTTCTTGAGCCTCTAGAGGGGGCACTTCCCATCCGATTTGACTGAAATTTTGCACGTAGTGTTTTGTTATGACTTCAAATAACTGCGCGAAGTATGACTTAAATCCGTGCATAACCTGATATATTGGGTTGCCCAAAAAGTAATTGCGGATTTTTCATATAGTCGGCGTTGACAAATTTTTTCACTGCTTGTGACTCTGTAATTGCATTCTTTCTTCTGTCAGTTATCAGCTGTTGCTTTTAGCTTGCTTTAGAAAAAAAGTGTAAAAAAAGTATATTTGATTAAAGTTCATTCTAAGTTTTATTAAAAATGCATTTACTTTCTTTTAAAAAATCCGCAATTACTTTTTGGGCAACCCAATAGCTGCCATATGAAACTATCTGGGGTCTTGACTTCTTGAGCCTCTATAGGGCGCAATTCCTATCCGATTTGGATAAAATTTTGTATGACGTGTTTTTCTATGACTTACAATAACCGTGCTAAATATGGTTTAAATCGGTCTATATCCCGATAAAGCTGTCATATAAACTGTTCTAGGGTCTTGACTTCTTGAGCTTCTAGAGGGCGCAATTCCTATCCGATTTGGGTGAAATTTTGCATAACGTGTTTGGTCATGACTCCAAACAACTGTGCTTAGTTTGGTTGAAATCGGTCTATAACCTGATAAAGCCGTCATATAAATCGACCTGTGGTCTTGACTTTTTGAACCTCTAGAGGGCGCAATTCCTATTCGATTTGGGTGAAATTTTGCATAACGTGTTTGGTCATGACTTCCAACAACTGTGCTAAGTATGGTTTAAATCGGTCTATAAGCAAATATAGCTGCTATATATAAACCAATTTCCCATCTTTATTTCTTGAGCCTCTAGAGGGCGCTATTCCTCTCCGATTGGTCTTAGCATACGTGTTCAATATGGTATGACTCGGTCTATAGCCTGATCCAGCTCCCCTATAAAACAATCTGCCGATTTTACTTCTTGAGGCCCTAAAGGGCGCAATTTTTATTCGATTTGGTTGAAATTTTACATAACAACTTTTATGGTCTCCAAAATTTAATTCAATCGAACCTTAACTTGATATACAATAGCTCCAATAGCATATGAATTCTTTTTTTCCTTGGTTTGTCTAAAAAGTGATACTGGGAAAAAAACTCTACAAATGCGATCCATGGTGGAGGGTATATACGATTCGGCTCGGCCGAACTTAACACGCTTTTACTTGTTACTTTTTATTGCATTATTTTGAAATTTCGACTACCAACTCGTCTTGATAAAACAATAGCACATTCCCTTCACTTAGACTATACACTTTAAAAATGTTCCCTTTTTACTTTATTTCAGATGTTGGTGAAGTGGTTTACATTGTGCCTTGCCGCAATGCTCTTCCTGCTGGCCCATGGCAGTGATAGGAAATGCCCCATAGAGTGTAGTTGCGGCATAGATGAGGAGAGACGTTTTCAAACCATATGTACTAAAGGTATGCAAACTTCCCTACCCCTTCCTTTCCCTTTCCAAAATGTTGAATTTTAATAGTATGTTAAATAATTATCCATAAACACACCAAGGGAAACATAGAAAATGGGCAAAAATAAATGGCAAATAAGCAAGAAATGAAGACATTAAGAAACTCAAGAAATTGCAAACGGAAACGGAACTGACAATAAACAGAAATAATTGAAATGTTAAAAAATCGTTATACTCTTGCACAAGGAAAATACAAAAAGGTGTGGCGGAAACAACGCCGGAAGGTAGTTGAATGTGTTTGTGTGTTATTACGTCGGTTTTTTTTTGTTCATACAGGCCTCGTGGTATATGCAAAAGCGAAAAAAGAGGGAGAATTAACCGAAAAAGAAACGAAATGGAAACTTTCCTTATTCGATGCCAGGTAAAAGGGTGTAAACCATTTAAGAAACAATAACAAGCGCATTCAGTGGGTATATAAACCATTGAGGGATGTAATTAATTTCAATAAAATGGCTCTTAAATTTAATTTGTATTCGTAGCGGATTTTTTTTAAGAGAATGCAGCCTGATATCAGAAACTACTGTGAGTTTGCAGCATTTATTGCAGATGCTGACAGCATGAGAGAAAAAAAATACACACATCGATTCTCCAAACAACAACCATGAATCCATTGTTCAATATTTATACAGGCCTCTCTATGCATGCAAAATCTCCTTTGAATCCTTTAAAAGCAAAAAACCTTTCGGGCACTTCGGAAGTTTGCCGCAACTTGCAAAAATCTGTTCGCAGATTCACAGGAAAAGTGCACGTGATTTCCTTTTTTTTTAGCTTTCAAGGCTGATGCATGAATTCAACGATCGAAATATTGAAACGAATGCATGATAATTTGTTTTCTATATGATGCACCTGGTGCAGATACAAAAAGGCTGCGAAGAGGAACAGTTCGACAAAAAAAACGTGCAAAGTGTTGACATCCTACAAAAGCTCAATAAGATGACAAAAAAAAACTGAATCCATCAAATGGAAAGACGGACGAACCGGATTTTTAACGAAACGTGGTTAATATATAACTGAGGTGTTGGGTATCGAAAGTTCGGCCCTGAACTTTTTAATTGTTTTTCAAATTATTCCCTGGTTTTGACTGATGACCCAAGATCGGTTAATATGGCAGCTATATCAGGTTATGGACCGTTTTAGACCATACTTAGCACAGTAGTTGAAAGTGACACCAAAACACCACGTGCAAAATTTCCGTCAAATCGGCCGAGTGTTGCGCCCTCTACAGGCTCAAGAAGTCAAGACCCAAGATCGGTTTATATGGCATCTATATCAATACACGAACCGATTTGAACCGTACTTAGCTCAGTTGTTGGAAGTGATACCAAAACACCACATGCAAAATTTCAGTCAAATCGGACTAGAATTGCGCCCTCTAGAGGCTCAAGAAGTCAAGACCCTGTATCGGTTCATAAGGCAGCTATATCAAAACTTTGACTATTTGAAACATAGCTTAGCTCAGTTGTTTGAAGTGATACCAAAACACCACGTGCAAAATTTCAGCCAAATCTGATGAGAATTGCGCACGCTAGAGGTTCAAGAAGTCAAGACCCAAGATCGGTTTATATGGCAGCTATATCAAAACATGGACCGATATGGCCTATTTACAATCCCAACCGACCTATACCAATAAAGAGTATTTGTGCGAAATTTCAAGCGCCTTGGTTTACTCCTTTGAAAGACGGACAAGGCTAGATCGACTTATTATGGGGTCTCAGACGCATATTTCAAGGTGTTACAAACAGAATTACGAAATTATTGTACCCCCATCCTATGGTGGAGGGTATAAAAATGTTCTGTGGGGGTTATCCCCTTATGGTAGGCGCCCCATTAGCCGAGTTTGTAGCGTGCTCGGATTGCCAAAGGGGGGTGGTAAGTTCGATTCTCACGTGAAACCTTAGTCTATCGCTACTGTGGTATCACAATGGACTTAAAATTGCCTAAGTGAGTCCGCAAAGGACTGTCACTCTTACCTAACCTTACCTCCAACCTCTCCCCCTAACCAAATGCTGTTTACATTTGTGAGGTACACTTCCAAGTTAAAACTTCTCTACCAAGTGGCATCGCTATGCAGCACGCTGTTTGGACTCGGCATTAAAAAGAGAGGTCCCTTATCATTGAGCGTTCAATTTAATTGGACTGCACTTATTAAAATGATTTATTGTCGCTGTT
>NC_081554.1:24372817-24415317 GCF_963082655.1 Stomoxys calcitrans
TTTTTCAGCCATCAATGCTTTGCCAGAGAAATGAAAATAATTCACATTTTTAAAGAGAGCATTTCTCCAATAAGCTTTCAAAAGTGATTGGAGATGAAATTTGAAGTATGATGGGGGGGGGGGGGGGACCATTTACTGCCAGTAAATGTGGGCATCGCTTTTTTGGACTTCAAAAAAAAATCGCATTTAATTCCCAGCATAAACAAAAGTAACAAGGGCCACTTTCTATTTACCTTTCCCAAAGGCGCCAACCCTCCCCCCACCTTAAAAAATCTTTTAAATGAAATGTGTTTTTTTTTTCAACACTTGCAGCTAAATAATGAAAGTTTTTATAGAGATTTTTAAATGTAGTCCATTTTTCTGCCAATTTTTCCAATTCCCAGTCATTTAAGAGAGATTTAATGCTTCTTTCCTTGCTGGCTGTGACATCTGCCCATAGCATTTATTTCAAAGTATGGTCATTTATCGGAACCCATAATGGATTTTTTTTGAAAGATAGGTATATACAATAGGGTGGGTCGATTAGTAGGGGTTGTTTAAATCGTAATCTATGGCAAATTTTAAAAAGTTTTTTCATAAGTCCAGGAATCTAAAATCAGAACTGAGCTGCCGGTTTTGGACAACAAAGTCGCAAAGCTGCTATTGCCAATAGACTTGTCATATGAGCTGTCACTTTCTGTGTTCATAAGATTTATCTTGCTACTATACTTTTTATACCCTCCACCATCGCATGGGGGTATACCAATTTCATCATTCCGTTTGTAACACATTGAAATATTGATCTGAGACCCAACGAAGTGTACGTATTCTTGACATTCTTAGTTGATTTAACCATGTCCGTCCGTCTGTCTGTGGAAAGCACGCTAACTTTTGAAGGAGTAATCTAGCCGCTTAAAATTTTGCACAAATACTTCTCATTAGTGTAGGTCGGATGAGAGTGTAAATGCCATATAAACCGTTGTCGTTGCTTGCAACCTTCAATCTGTCAGCATATTTTCCGATTAGACAGTGAGCTGTCATGATGGACACAATGACTGAGACGTCTGATCTAGCCAATGACAGCAAAGCAGTAGACCTCTTCAAGTCTATATTAGGCCAAATAGTTTTGGAATGCTCACAGCCTTCTCTTTGTGATCAGCTATCATTCGTTGTCCTTCGGGACTGGTCCTGAAAACTTAGCCTACATGTCTCTAAAGGCAGAACCACCGATTCCAGTATCCTTGGCATGTGTAAGGTAATTCCTAGTCTCGCAAGCCCCTCCGCTTTACAATTCCCTGGGATATTTCTGTGGCCCGGCACGCAGAACAAGTGAACTTTGAACTATTGAGCCATCTCGTTGAGAGATCTGCGACAGTCGAGGGCGGTTATTATGTTCATAAATACGTTCTCCAGGGATTTAATGGCTATCTGGCTATATGAGAAGATATTTATGCCAATCGTCGTAATGACATTTTATATTAGCCATTCCACCACTTCCTTAATTGCAAGGATCTCCGCTTGATACACACTGCAGTGGTCGGGTAAACTTTTCAATATGACCAGTTCTTGATCTTTAGAGTACATTCCAAAGCCCACCTCGTAGTTTAATTTTGAACCATCCGTATAGAAGTCTATGTAACTTCTGTTAACAGGGATATCGTAGTTCCAATCGGTTCTATCGGGAATAGTGGTGCTGTAATTTTTATCAAAAAGAGGCTCAGGTAGAGTGTAATCCACATTGCCTGGAACATCGAATATTGTATCAAGGATAACACAGTGTCCATAGCCGCCGCATGACCAATGTCCAGAGGCATAAGATGTAGCATTAAATTTAGTACATCAGATGTTGTCGTCCTCATTGCGGCTGTGATGCACAAACAAGCCATCCTTTGGATCCGGTTAAGTATTGAGCAATAGGTGGATTTTTGAAGCGCCGTACACCAGACCACAACACCATATACCATAATAGGTCTATATACCCAATGCATGACACGCGATCTAAATCCCCAATTTCTGCTGATGACCCTCTTGCAGGTGTATAGGGCAAGAGTTGCCTTTCTTGCCCTTTCCAAAATGTTGGATTTAAAGTTGAATTTCCTGTGAAGCAATTCTCTCCACCTAATGAGATAGGTTCCACTGTAGGCAACTTGTATCTCCTGCTGAAAAGAACTACTTTTGTATTGCACGGATTTATACCTAGACCACTTTCGGTAGCCCACTTTGCTGTTGCACGTAGAGCTTCCTGAAGTAGATCTCTTAGAGCGCAGGGAAACTTTCTCCTAACCGCAATTGCCACGTCATCAGCATATGCGACCACTTTTACACCTTTTTCTTCTTGAGACAATAATATAATGTTAATGGCTATATTGCCAAAGTATAGGAGATAGTTCACCTTTTTGAGGTGTTCCATTGCTGACCCATTTTTTTAGATCCACAGATCCCAAGCCTGCCGTAATGCATCCTTAAGTAAGAAAGTTTGAAAAAAATTTCCTCACGATGGAACTGAGGCCTAGAAACTCCAGCTCAATCATGATTGACTTTAGCTTTACATTATTGAAAACATCCTCAACGCAAGTAATGCTACCATTGCATATTCCTTGACAGTGGGAGAAACTTTTATGTAGACGACTAGGTTGTAAAGAGCCTTTTCAGTGGACATGCCCTTATTATATGCATGTTGTTGCTGAGACAGGCGATCTTCGAGGATCTTTTGTCATAAGATTTGTTTCTACCAAACTCTCTGGAGTCTTCAGCATAAAGGATGGTAAGGTTTTCCTGCTTTTAGAATGCAAATTTCTTTGTATCGCTCTTTCTCACACGTATATACGACATTCAGGTTTATCTCCCCAAGTCAATGAAAACACCTTGCAATTTAAAGGAGTCAAAATTTTTTTCGCTCAAACGATGTTTGTTTCAAATACAATTCCTCAAACATCTTTCGCCACGTTGTCCGTTGGAGAGTTTTCCGGTAAATGTCTGTCAACGAGTAGCTTCAATGTTTTCTCACCAGACATTGTTCTTACATTCACTGGCTTTTGAATGTGGTTTACCGTAATAGGTTTTGAGTATAAATAGAATCTTACATAGCCTAAAGGATGAAGCTAGTAACGATTAGAGAAGCTTCGTTCATCCTTCCGCTGACGTTCTCTGTATCCGCTGACGTTTCTCTGCTATACGACAATATATTCGATAAGCAGTTCACCCTTTTAGTTGATATCCAATCTTCCCTATATCTGGTGATGTGTATTAACATCACTTTCCACAATGAGGCTCTTTTTCCTGAAAAAGCGGCTTCAACCAGAAACTTAAGGCTTGAATTCGGTGTCTCTGAATCGTGTGCCATATATTGGGAAGCCAGCCAATAATGAGACTTATTAATATCTGGCTACTACTGAATCTTCAGTGCTTAGCGACGGCCAGAGAAGGCCGATGGTCTAGTCAAATTGTAGGCAAGCGACAATAAAATAGGTTCGGCTTTGTCCTATAGACACGAACTAGGTGTCTTCGTCAAAAGCCCCTGCTGATCAGTCATATGTCGGATAGTGGAACTTGGCCTCAGTGGCAGATAACATGCTACGGCCTGATACCATCACCGCAACTGTTGGGTCTTTGGAGTCCATTGTAATCCTTCTCTGGAGCTCTAGATCTGCCGCTCCACTGAAAACAGACGCACATCATCAACCGCCTAATGGATAACACTATCATAGCTATCCTTGAGTGACTTAAGACTACCTATAACGAGATTCGGAAAATTCTTGCGAAGCGAAATAAAAATACATCCCCTCCACTCAAAGGTTCAAACAAGAATCTCATTATATGTAGTAACATTGAAAACTCTTTGTGATTACTTTTCACCAATACTTTTTTACAATCCCCTTCCTCAACAGATAATGGCAATTTAATAAAAGACATGAATAAAAATCCTTGTGGATGAAGACAATCAATCTTTGTTTAACTTGCCTTTACAACCATCTTTATATCAGCCTGAAATGTTTACAGTATCGTTATTTTGGTATTCTCCTTCTGCAGAACCACAACATGAACATTTGTTATTTTCTTTCATATATTTTCTCTTTCTCTCTCTCTCTCTCTCTCTTCTCAATGTGATTTATCTTGGATGCGAACAACAATTGCGTATGACATTCATACTCATATTGAAACTTTACAACTGCAACTGATTTTTTGGGGAATTATAAATGGATGCGGCGGTGGCCAATGTTTATGACAACGCTGATGTTTGGCTTCAACCATTTCACATTTGTGGTGCAATTCCTTCAACTCAATTGTCATCAACATTCTGGACATGCATGCCATGGACATGCATTGTCCTTTTTGTTATGGTTGTTCACATTCATCATCAATGCCATCATAATTATCAACGTTAATGCACCCGCGGTCTGTGGTCGTTTGCTGAAAACGGTGTAAATGCAGATTTTTCCCGAAACAACATTTCGCTGATACAACAGAGTCACTTTCGTGGACAAAATAATTTGCTGGAATTGGATTTATCAAAAAACAAAATAATTACCATGGCCAGTTCGGTGTTTTGCAATTTAACGGTGAGTAGCAATATTCATAATTATAATAATTTGTTAACTTTATTTTGAAAAAACAATTTTTATATCCTCCACCATAGGATGGGGGTATACTAACTGCGTCATTTCGTTTGTTACACTTCGAAATATTCGTATAAAACCCCATGAATTATATATAGTCTAGAGTGCCATATTTTATGTCAGTCTAGCCATGTCCGTCCGTCCGTCGGTCATTCCCTCTATCCATCTGTCCATTCATACGCCCGACTGTCTGTCCATCCATCCATCTGTCCATTCATACGCCCGACTGTCTGTCCATCCATCCATCTGTCCATTCATACGTCCGTCATTCTGCAATGTTTGTCCTTCCAACTGTTCGTCTGTCCGTCCATCTGTCCATCTGTCCGTCTGTCCGTCCGTCTGCGTGTCTATTTGTCGAAAGCACGCTGACTTTCGAAGGAGTAGATAAAGTAAGGTTGGAAGAGGATAATATCTGACATTAACAATGTCCGAACGTCCGTCTGTCCGCCCACCCATCTGTCCATTCATCCGTCCGTCATACTGCCATTTCCGTCCGTCCATCCATTCATCCGTCCGTCCGTCTGTCTGTTCGTCCATCTGTCTGTCCATCCATCTGTCCGTCCATGTGTCGGTCCACCTGTCTGTCCATCCATCTGTGTGTCTATCTGTCGAAAGCACGCTTACTTTCGAAGAAGTAGGTAAAGTAAGGTTGGATGAGGATGATACCAGACATAAGCCATATCCGTCTGTTCGTCCATCCATTTGTCCATTCATCCGTCCGTCATTCTGCCATGTTCGTCCGTCCGTCCATCCATATGTCCATTCATCCGTCCATCCGTCTGTTTGTTCGTCCATCTGTCTGTCCATCCATCTATCCGTCCATCTGTCTGCCCATCCGTCAGTCCGTCTGTCTGTCTGTATCTTTGTCGAAAGCACGCTAACTTTCGAAGGAGTAGTCCATCCATTTGTCTATTCATTAGTCCGTCATTCTGCCATGTTCGTCCGTCTGTCCATCCATATGTCCTTTCATCCGTCCATCCGTCTGTCGGTTCGTCCATCTGTCTGTCCGTCCATCTGTCTGCCCGTCCCTCAGTCCGCCCGTCTGTCCGTCTCTTTGTCGAAAACACGCTAATTCTCGAAGGAGTAGGTAAAGTTAGGTTGGATGAGGATGATACCAGACATCAGCCATGGCCGCCCGTTGGCCTGTTCGTCCATTCATCCGTCCATCTGTCTGTCCATCTGTCTGTTCATCTGTCTGTCCGTCCGTCTGTCCGTCCGTCTGTCTGTCCGTCCGTCTGTCCGTCCGTCTGTACGTCCGTCTGTCCGTCCATCTGTCCGTCCGTCTGTCCGTCCGCCTGTCCGTCCGTCTGTCCGTCCGTCTGTCTATCAGTCTATCCGTCCATCAGCCCGTCCATCTGTCTATGTATCGAAAGCACGCTAACTTTTGAAGGAGTAGGTTAAGTTAGGTTATTTGAGGATGATACCAGGCATTAGATGTCTAAGTATCCGCCGACACCAAATGTGGTCCATTGTTATTCCTCAATAGCCTTTCCCTCTTTGATCTAGGTAGAGTAACTGGCGACGTCACTGATTGCTGCAAAATTCATCCATGTTACCTTTCGTACCACCCCTTCGATTTGGGTAGATTAACTGGCGCCGTCGCTGACTGCTGCACAATTCATCACTTAACCCTCTCGTAGCACTTTGATGATAGGACAAAAAAATTCAATCTTCCTGGATTCAGTCCTCTTAACTCCTCTTATCCCAGAAAATAGAGATATTGAGCTGAAACTTTGCACAGATCCTTTTTTTTGTCCAAAAGCAGGTTAAGTTCGAAGATGGGCTATATCGGACTATATCTTGATATAGCTCCAAATAGACCGATCCGCCGATTTAGGGTCTTAGGCCCATAAAAGCAACATTTATTATCGGATTTTGCTGAAATTTGGGACAGTGAGTTGTGTTAGGCCACTCGACATCCTTCTTCAATTTGGCCCATATCGGTCCAGATTTGGATATAGCTGCCATATAGACCGATCCTCCGATTTAGAATCTTAGGCCCATAAAAGCCACATTTATTATCCGATTTTTCTGAAATTTGGGACAGTGAGTTGTGTTAGACCCCCCGACATCCTTCGTAAATTTGGCCCATATCGGTGCAGATATGGATATAGCTGCCATATAGACCGATCCTCCGATTTAGGATCTTAGGCCCATAAAAGCCACATTTATTATCCGATTTTGCTAGGGCAGTGAGTTGTGTTAGACCCTTCGACGTCCTTCGTCAATTTGGCCCATATCGGTCCAGATTTGGATATAGCTGCCATATAGACCGATCCTCCGATTTAGGATCTTAGGCCCATAAAAGCCACATTTATTATCCGATTTTGCTGAAATTTGGGCCAGTGAGTTGTATTACGCCCTCCGACATCCTTCGTCAATTTGGCCCATATCGGTGCAGATTTGGATATAGCTGCCATATAGACCGATCCTCCGATTTAGGGTCTTAGGCCTATAAAAGCCACATACATTATCCGAATTTCCTGAAATTTGGGACAGTGAGTTGTGTCAGACCCTTCGACATCCTTCGTCAATTTGGCCCATATCGGTGCAGATTTGGATATAGCTGCCATATAGACCGATCCTCCGATTTAGGGTCTTAGGCCCATAAAAGCCACATTTATTATCCGATTTTGCTGAAATTTGGGACAGTGAGTTGTGTTTGTGCCACTCGACATCCTTCTTCAATTTGGCCCAGATCGGCCTACATTTGGATACAGCTGGCATATAGACCGACCTCTCGATTTAAGGTTTTGTGCCCATAAAAGGCGCATGTATCGTCCGATGTCACCGAAATTGGGGACAGCGAGTTGTGTTAGGACCTTCGACATTTTGATGAAATTTGGTCCAAACGGTCAAGATTTGGATACAGCTGCCATATAGACCAATATCTCGATTTAAGGTCTTGGCCACATAAATGGCGCAGTTATAATCCGATTTCACTGAAGTTTGACACAGTGACTAGTTCACATCGGTTTATTTTTAGATATAGCTACTAAAAAGATCAATATTACTATTGACAAATACTTCAAAGCTCTCATATCAATATAACTAAATTGAAAATAGTTTCATTCATCTTCAGCGTATGACAATGACTTGGTCATGCAAATGTCCAAATAAAACATCTAAATATTGCAAAACTTTTTGCATTCACTACATGTTGTTGAAAACATGTTCTAATGAATGAATAACAAGTACAGGCGTGCTAAGTTGGGCCGGGCCGAATCTTATATACCCTCCACCATGGATTGCATTTGTCGAGTCCTATGCGAGGTATCTCTTTTTAGGCAAACAAAGAATATTGAACAAGAACTATTATGCTATTGGAGCTATATGAAGTCATAATCCGATTCGGACCATTAATGAATGTTGAACATTGTAGAAGTCATTGTGTAATATTTCAGCTCATTTGGATAAGAATTGCGCCTTGTAGGGGCTCAAGAGGCAAAATTGGGAGATAGGTTTATATGGGAGCTGTATCAAGCTATTGATCGATTCAGACCATATTACATACGTATGTTGAAGGTAATGAGAGAAACCGTTGTACAAAATTTCTGCCAAATTGGATGAGAATTGCGCCCTCTAGAGGCTCAAGAAGTCAAGATCGCAGATCGGTTTATATGACAGCTATACCAAAACAAAAGCCGATATAAACCATACTTAGCGAAGTTGTTATTAGAAGTCATAACAAAACACCTCATCCAAAATTTCAGCCAAATAAGAATTGGATGAGAATTGCGCCCTCTAGAGGCTCAAGGAGTCAAGACCCAAGATCGATTTATATGCCAGCTATACCAAAACAAAAACCGACTTAAACCATACTTAGCAAAGTTGTTGAAAATGATACCAAAACAACACGTGCAAAATTTCAGTCAAATCGGATGAGAATTGGGCCCTATGGAGGCTCAAGAAGTCAAAACCCAAGATCGGTTTATATGGCAGCTATATCACAATATGGACCAATTTGGCCCATTTGAAATCCTACCTACATCAATAAAAAGTATTTGTGCAAAATTTCAAGCGGCTAGCTTTACTCCTTCGAATGTTAGCGTGCTTTCGACAGACAGACGGACGGACGGACATGGCTAGATTGACTTAAAATGACGTGACTATCAAGAATATATAAACTTTATGGGGTCTTTGTCGCATATTTCGAGGTGTTACAAACAGAATGACGAACTCAGTATACCCCCATCCTATGGTGGAGGGCATAAAAATACTATAGCTATAAAACTAATATCAAACTTGTTTCAAAACATTTTCTCTAATATAACAAACATTTAATTAAACAACAATTCTACTTTATTTCAATTTTGTCATAATATTTAAACATGCAAGTTTTACTCTAGAGCATTGTTGTATAAAGCTCTGACATTACTGGGATATACACTCTTGTTGTAAACCATTTTTTCTACGCAATTTTGTTCTACATAAGTTTTTTTTTTTCTATGCAATAAAGAAAGTTCATTTGTGTGTTCTAGCTTGAAGTGAATTTGGGGAATTCTTCATTGTTTGGGGTTTTTTTGTTCGTAAAACTTCAAGGAAAGCATGTTGTTTCACATGCAGCTTTCAAGGATAGCAACCTAGCACTGTATAAATAAAAATTTGTTTTTGTTCCCACATGACCACAACGCAACATATCTTAATTGCTTTTGATAAAATGCAGTTTAAACTATGCATAAAGCTGTTGTTTTTGTAGAAAATTGAAAATAGTTAAAAAAAATTCTCTTTAAATTCAAACTAAGGGGGAAAGCCTTATTACCTTTGAGCTGTTTGAACTTTATGTGGTCATCTAGATAGAACTTTTGGAATATTAAAATAAAGTCACTGAATTACATGGAGAACTAAGAGAGTAAAGATTTAAGCATTTAAGAAGTGAACTTCAATATTTTTTGGACTTTAACGGGGTATCCTCAAATGTCGACTGTTAGGGTATGTCTCTCACAAAGCGCTCATTAAAATCAGAATCTTTAAAAATCTTGCGGGTCTCAACGACCCGGTCGAACTTAAAGTATTTTTATACCCACCATCATAGGATGGGGATATACTAATCTAGTCGTTCCGTTTGAAACACCTCGAAATATTCGTCTAAGACCCCATATATAGTATACTACTTGACCCGGGCCCGCTCCGCTGCGCCTTCTTTTACTTTATATGGAACAGAAGTTTCCATGGAATATTTATTTTCGAAGATCTTCTCGTGAAATATCATGCTAACATGACTAAGCCCCATATGGCTATGGTCGTAAATTTTTCCCCTTTGGGGGAGGTTTTCGGGGAGAGGCTGCCCCCAAACACTTGGTCCCATATTTGGATATCAGATTCTAATTCCACATTCAAATACCTTTTATTCAAGCCCCATATTCCCATTGTCAGTAAATAAGTCCAGTTTGGGGCGTGTTTTTTTTTTTGGGAAGGGGTGGACCTCCAGAGACGTGGTCCCACATTTGGATATCAGATTCGTATTCTACTCGCAAATACCTTTCATTTAAGTCCCATATTACCATGGTCGGTAAATATGTCCGATTTAGGGGTGTTTGGGGCTTGGGGTAGTCCCCCTAGCACTTGGTCCGACAATTGGATATCAGATACGTTTTCTTATCCTAAATACCTTTCATTTGAGTCCCATATTGTCGTGATTGTTCTAAATATATGTTTGGTGGGTTTTAGGGTGGGGCAGCCCCCCTAGGTACCCCATCCGAAATTTGGATACGAAATTTTTATTTTTTGGGTACACAAAATTATGAGAGCACACAAAATTTCGCTTAAATCGCACCACCCATCTCAGAGATCTAGCGTTTCTGAAAATTAGGGTAGGGGGGAGGGTCCGCCCCCCTTCAGATATCAAAAAATGTAGTACCCTATTTTCACCAAGGGGTCAATATGTACCATCTCTGAATATTTCAAAAAAAAATCGGTTCACCCGTTTCTGAGTCTATAAGGAACACACGAACATACAAACAAACCTACAAACTAACACAAATTGATTTTTATATATAAGATATGTTCTTGATCGTCTCGTCGTTCTGAATCGATCTAGCCATGTCCATCAGTCCGTCTGTCAAAATCACGATAGAGATCCAACTCGTAAAGCTAGCAGCTTGAAATTTTGCACAGCTATTAAATTTCGATGTAGATTGTTGGGGCTTGCACATGGGCCATATCGGATCAAATTTAAATTCTCTCTCATATAAACCGATCTCCAGATTTAACTTCTTGGGCCCCTGGAAGCCGCAATTTTTGTCCGATTTGGCTGAAATTTTGCATGTAGTATTTCGTTATGACTTCCAATAACTTTGTCAACTACAGTCTAAATCGATCTATAACCTGATATAGCTTCCATATAAACCGATTTCGCGATTTGACTTCTTGAGTACCTGGAAGTCCTAATTTGGCTGAAATTTTGCTCGTGGTGTTCAATGGTGACTTTTAATGACTGTACCAAGAACGGTCCAATTCAGTTTATAACCTGATATAGCTCCCATATAAACCGATCTCGGGATTTGACTTCTTGAGCCCTTACAACTCGCAATTTTTGTCCGATTTGACTGAAATTTTACATGTGGTGTTCTATTACGACTTCCTACAACTGTGCCAAGTACAGTCCAAATCGGTCTTTAACCGGTTATTGCTCCCATGCTAACCGGTCTCTCGATCATCCTTCTTCGGTTCCCAGAAGTTTTAATTTTTGCTGGTTTGTCACAAATTTGACATGTGTAATAAAATTATGCCCTCGAGCTAAATTTATTTTGTATAAGTTTTTGGCTTAATCCATGATGGTGGGTTCCCAAGATTCGGCCCGGACTTAGCACGCTTTTACCTGGTATTACACCTACCACCGTAGGATAGAGGGTATATTCATTTTATCATTCCGTTTGCAACACATCGAAATATCAATTTCCGACCCTACAAAGTATATATTGTATATTTCGGATCTTCGTAAAATTCTAAGACGATTTAACAATGTCCGTGTGTCTCTCCGCCTGTCCATCTATCCGTCTGTCCGTCCTTCTATTGTAGTCATTCTAGAACCTTCAAAATTGAGATATTGAGCTAAAACTTGGCACAGATACGTCTTTTTGATGCAAGCTGGTTAAGTTCTTGATCGGGCCAAATCGGACCATATTTGGATATAGCTGCTATATAGACCGATTTTCCGATAAAGGGTCTTATGCCCATGAAAGCTTTATTTTTTATCCGATTTCGTTGAAATTTGAAACATGGGGTTATTTTAAACCTCCCGATAACTGACCTAACTATGGTCCAGATCGGACTATATTTAGATATAGCTGTCATATAGACCGATCTCTCGATAAAGGGTCTGAAGACCATAAAAGCTTTATTTATTACCCAATTCCACTGATATTTGAAACAGTGGGTTATTTTAAGCCTCCCGATAACTGTCCTAGCTATGGTCCAGATCGGTCCATACTTAGATATAGCTGCCATATAAACCGATCTGCCGATAAAGGGTCTAATGCCCACAAAAGCTTTATTTTTTACCCGATTTCGTTGAAATTTTAAACAGTGGGTTATTTTAAATATGGTACAGATCGGACTATATTTAGATATAGCCCCCATATAGACCGATCCTCCGAATTAGGGTTTTAGGCCCATAAAAGCCACATCCTCCGATTTAGGGTCTTAGGCCCATAAAAGCCACATTTATTATCCGATCTTGCTGAAATTTGGGACAGTGAGTTGTGTAAGGCCCTTCAACATCTTTCGGTAATTTGGCTTAGATCGGTTCAGATTTGGATATAGCTGCCATATAGACCGATCCTCCGATTTAGGGTCTTAGACCCATAAAAGCCACATTTATTATCCGATTTTGCTGAAATTTGAGACAGTGAGTTTTGTTAGGCTCTTTGACATCTTTCTGTAATTTGGCCCTGATCGGTTCAGATTAGGATATAGCTGCCATATAGACCAATCTCTCGATTTTAGGTTTTGGGCTCATAAAAGGCGCATTTATTGTCCGATGTCGCCAAAATTTGGGACAGTGAATAAAGTTAAGCCCCTTGACATACTTCTGCAATATATCACAGATTGGTAAAGATTTGGATATAGCTGTCATATAGACCGATCTCTCGGTTTTAGGTTTTGGGCCCATAAAAGGCGCATTGTCCGATGTCGCTTAAATTTCAGACAGTGAGTTGTATTAGGCCCTTCGACATCTTTCATTAATTTGGCCCAGATCGTTCCAGATTTCAATTTAGCTGCCATATATTCCGATCTCTCGATTTGAGGTTTTGGGCACATAAAAGGCGCATTTATTGTCCGATTTTGCCCATATTTAGAACAGTGAGTTGAGTTAGGCTCTTCGACATTTTTCTGCATCTTGGCCTAAATCGGTCCAGATTTGGATATAGTTGCCATGTAGACCGATATTTCGATTTAAAGTCTTGGCCCCATAAAAGGCGCATTTATAATCCGATTTCACTGAAACTTGACACAGTGACTTATGTTAGGCTTTTCGACTTCCGTTCCATTTTTGTTTCAGATCGGTCTATATTTGGATATAACTACCAAAAAGTCCAATATTTTGTTGTACAAAATTGAACAATGACTTGTATTTATTAGACCACTCAATGTCAATGGCGAATTTGGCCTAAATCGGACCGAATTTCGATATAGCTGCTATGGGGGCATAAATTATGCATTTTTTACCGGACAATGGCGAAAGGTGGTTTACATATATACCCGAGGTGGTGGGTATCCAACGTTCGGCCCAGCCGAACTTAACGCCTTTTTACTTGTTTTTCAACATTGTAGCAGTGTTATGCTCTTCGACAGATCTGATTCTCTTTCCAGCTACCGTAGAAGTGCTTGGAATGTTCCATCCCTTTCAGAATTCTGCACTTTCGCCCCATTTCCCTGCCGATGCATAGTTCTCATTCTCCTTCGTCATTCCCCGTATTGCTTTCTCCGTGTTCTTGTTAGCTTGGCAAAGCCCTCACTCACTATTGCCATCATTTCGTGTCCTCATATATCGATTCGGCTGCGATACAGGTTTCATTGACACTTTCGTTGTTCGAATCTGAATTGGAGACCTTCACCTTCACTTAAAGGCTGGCGAACTGCGTATAACTCTATTTTATCCTTTTCTTCCGCATTATTATTTTTATACCCACCACTGAAGGAGGGGGGTATATTCATTTTGTCATTCCGTTTGCAACACATCGAAATATCCATTTCCGACCCTATAAAGTATATATATTCTTGATCAGCGTGAAAATCTAAGACGATCTAGACATGTCCGTCCGTCCGTCCGTCTGTCCGTCTGTCTGTTGAAATCACGCTACAGCCTTTAAAAATAGAGATATTGAGCTAAAATTTTGCACAGATTCTTTTTTTGTCCATAAGCAGGTTAAGTTCGAAGATGGGCTATATCGGACTATATCTTGATATAGCCCCCATATAGACCTATCCTCCGATTTAGGGTCTTAGGCCCATAAAAGCCACATTTATTATCCGATTTTGCTGAAATTTGGGACAGTGAGTTTTGTTAGGCCTTTCGACTTCCTCTGTTAATTTGGCCCAGATCGGTTCAGATTTGGATATAGCTGCCATATAGACCGATCCTCAGATTTAGGGTCTAAGGCCCATAAAAGCCTCATTTATTATTCGATTTTGCTGAAATTTGGGACAGTGAGTTGTGTTAGAGCTTTCGACTTCCTCTGTTAATTTGGCCCAGATCGGTTCAGATTTGGATATAGCTGCCATATAGACCGATCCTCTGGTTTATGGTCTAAGACCCATAAAAGCCTCATTTATTATTCGATTTTGCTGAAATTTGGGACAGTGAGTTGTGTTAGGCCCCTCAATATCCTTTGTCAATTTGGTTCAGATCGGTTCAAATTTGGATATAGCTGCCATATAGACCGATCCTCGAATTTAAGGTCATAGTCCCATAAAAGCCACATTTATTATCCGATTTTGCTGAAATTTGGGACAGTGAGTTGCGTTAGGCCCTTCGACACCCTTCGTCAATTTGGCTCTGATCGGTTCAGATTTGGATATTGCTGCCATATAGACCGATCCTACGATTTTGGGTCTTAGGCCCATAAAAGCCACATTTATTATCCGATTTTGCTGAAATTTGGGACAGGGAGTTGTGTTAGGCCCTTTGACATTATTCGCCAATTTGGCCCAGATCGGTCTAGATTTGGATATAGCTGTCATATAGACCGATCCTCGGATTTAAGGTCATAGGCCCATAAAAGCCACATTTATTATCCGATTTTGCTGAAATTTGGGACAGTGAGTTGTGTTAGTCTCTTCGACACCCTTCGTCAATTTGGCTCTGATCAGTTCAGATTTGGATATAGCTGCCATATAGACCGATCCTCAGATTTAGGGTCTTAGGCCCATGAAAGCCACGTTTACTATCCGATTTTGCTGAAATTTGGGACAATAAATTGTGTTAGGCCCTTTGATATCCCTCATCAATTTGGTGCAGATCGGACCAATTTTGGATATAGCTGCCATATAGACCGATCTCTCGATTTCAGGTTTTGGGCCCATAAAATGCTCATTTATTGTCGGATGTCGCCGAAATTTGGAACAGTGAGTTGCCTTAGGCCCTTCGACATCTTTCTCCTATGTGGCACAGATCGGTTAAGATTTGGATATAGCTGTCATATAGACCGATCTCTCTTTTCAAGGTTTTAGGCCCATAAAAGGTGCATTTATTATCCGATGTCGCCGAAATTCAGGTATACAATTTTCACCGGATTTTGATGAAAGGTGGTTTACGTATATTCCCGAGGTGGTGGGTATCCAAAGTTCGGCCCGGCCGAACTTAACGCCTTTTTACTTGTTTTTTTTTTTTTTTGTGACGACTGGTTGTGCCCTTGAAGCATTACCCTCCACAACGGGTGGCAAGGCACCCACACTTTTAGTAGGGCGGACAACTTTCTACTGTCTAATGCCTCAAACACGGATGTCGAGGGATATAATACAACTCACGTTGCGAAAATTTCAGTGAAATCTGGTAAAAAAAAATTCACCTTTTATGGGCCCACGACCTTTAATCGGCACATCCGGTATAAATAGAATCTATGTATGTGAATATATTATCTGACCTAGATCATTCACGGGATTAGTGTCGAGAGGTATAATACAACTCACTGTTCCAAATCGGGTTATATCTACGCCTGAGATGGAATCAAAATTTTAGAACGTGAAAATGGTCTACATACCAGACATTTCCGAATATGGTCGAACTTGAATCAAGTGCAAAGTTTCAGATCAATATCCTTATTTTTAATATTTTTTCAGTGATTTTAACAGGCGGACAGGCGAACGGACTAGGTCTTATATTTTTGCGATGACCAAGTTCGGTAAATGGATATTTCGACACATGGCGAACGAAATGACACAACGAAAATACCCCCATCCTTCGATGGGGGGTTAAAAATCAGTTTGTCCATCTCAGAATCTACTAAACGGTAAACATTTTGCAGCAGACTTTCATCTATTCGGCCTCGGAATTTCTTAGAAGAAGCTGACAGCTTTTTAAACTAACCATCATATAAAGGACGTATCTTGTTGCAAATTTTATTTGTTACGTTCTTTTGCTTTTCATTTAAATATCAATTCAATACAAATTCTTCCCTATGTAATCCCTCTTTTTGCTTTAATTTAATTTCAGGATCTCAGACGTCTCAATTTGGCTGACAACTCAATAGGGGAATTGGTGCAGCGCATATTTTTCATGCTGAGCAAATTGAAATACTTGGATCTAAGCGGTAATCCTTTACAGGAGCTGCCACCGGATGTGTTTCGTGATGTGCCCGTAAGTTGTCAAACCATTATGCAAAATGTTCTTAATTCTCATATTTCCTTTCTTTTTTTTCGTTTTCGTTGGCAGCAATTGAAAATATTCAAATGTCGCAACTGTCAATTGAAAAAAATCAATCCCCAATTGTACAATTTATTGCCGCAGCTAAATGAGCTCGATTTGGGAAGAAATGAGGTATGAAATCTAAAAAGAGCAAAAACGAAACCAAAATGTGCTTGATTTTTAATGCTTAAATGTTCGTTGGCCATTTATTTTTCCAAATCGTTTTTCTTTCTAGTTCAAATTTCTCGACAAAGATGAATTTCGTGACATCAAACATTTGAGGAAACTTTTGCTGGATGGTAATCAATTGTCCGTGGTTGTCGATGAACTATTTCGTTCGCAGAAAAATCTACAGCATTTGGGTAAGTTATGGCCTCACTGCTCCTCTGCATGCGCACTGCACTCACCCTGCCTTCAGCGAGATGGGAATGTTGACACAAAGTTTCCGCATAAGTAATCATTTTGAGTTTTGCTCAACTTTTAAATGATTTTTTGTGTGACGTTTTTTTTTCTACATCCAAATTTCCGTTTTTGCTGGATCTGGTGCTGGTTGCGGTTGTGTTGCAGATTCCATCATATCTGGTTTCTTTTTTGTTTTTGGCTTTTGAACCCCTAAGCTCACAAGCCAACAAATTTACTTACCGCATCTTATCGTCATTTTCCTATCATTTTTCTCATATCATTTTTTTCCCCTAGATTTGTCCTACAATCGTTTGGCCAAAGTTCCCAGCGATTCATTTCTAAGTTTGACTAATTTGACTTTTCTGGATTTGTCGTATAACAAATTGGTGCGTTTAGAACCGCAGTCAGTGAGGCGTCTTAGCCATTTGCAAACTTTGAATATAAGTGGCAATGTGCATATGAATCTTCTTGAAATGCGAGAGACATTTGACGTAAGTATAGTAGAGAGGACAAAAGCTAAAAGCCAAAACCATCAACAGCAGTAAGTAGCAGAGCATAGCATATTCCCCACCCCAACCTCCACTCCCAAAAATCCTCTTTCCTTTTGTTCATTCTGTGCAACAACAGATATCCGGCTGAAAAATTCTGTCAGCTATAAGAAAACCTTGTATGTGTGTGCGTTACCATAATGGAAAAGTTTAAGGATGTTTTAAGGGGGACAAATAAAGTATGAATATTCAAAATGACACAATTTTCGCTTTGGCAAATTCGGAAATTCAAATATGGTTCCAGATAGATATCGCGGAAGATATCGCGGAAGTAACAGCCGAATGTTGGGTAAGTTTAGGGAAGACCATGTAAGAGTCACTGGGAAGCAGTGTAACTGGCGCCCGAGCAGAGTTTGTTGACATATGGAAAAAAAACTGATCGAGCTCAGTTCGATCGGTACTACCAAGGTTATAACACAGTCTTACCATGAACACCCCCAACGATAGCCGAAAGCATACAAGTCCGTTGGGTCTACAACCTACGAAAAGATGAGCTCATTTATTAGTTAACGGAGTTGGAATGCGAGACTCTAGGAACTATAAGAGAACAGCAGAAAAGGCTGGCCATATTTCTGATTAATCACCATAAGCCAGCCGCTTCAAGAATTACACGCTACCCGCACACACAACACCATATAACAGAGATCAACAACTTCCGGTGTCTTTATTGCGGTACTAACACAGTCTTACCGTGGACACACCAACGATAGCCGAAAGCATACAAGTCCGTTGGGCATACAACCTATGAAAAAATGAGATCATTAATTACTTAACGGAGTTTGAATGCGAGACTCTAAGAACGATAGAAGAGCAGCAGAAAAGGCTGCACAGAGATCAACGATTCCCGTGTCGGGAACTGTAACAGGGGCAGACTTGTCACATGTGTGCGGTCCGACTCAAGTTTACGCTCAATGATAAGGGACCTTTTTTTTATAGCCAAGTCTGAACGGCTTACCGCAGTGCGATAACTCTTGGGGGGGAAATTTTTACAAGAAGGAAAAACCACCGCAAAAAAATTTCTTCAGATGTTCTGGCCAGGATTCGAACCCAGGTGTTTAGCGTCATAGAAGGACATGCCTTACGTTGACTATGTGTTTGGAACTACTGATCACGAAATATACAGGGGAAGCCAAATCTTCCACGACCTCTTTACAAGTGGTACCCAGTGCAGTGAAGATATGCAAGACGCTTTTCTCTTAGACGTGAACGGAGCTAACCAGGTCGGGCACTATAACTAGAGTTCATATGGAAATTAGACTGGTGGCTGACCAGGTTCATAAGTGGGGAATGTGATACCAAGAAGTAACGTAGATATCTGAATTTTTCGATAGACTGACTGAACCAGCCAAAGTATTGGGTTGCCCAAAAAGTAATTGCGGATTTTTTAAAAGAAAGTAAATGCATTTTTGATAAAACTTAGAATGAACTTTAATCAAATATACTTTTTTTACACTTTTTTTCTAAAGCAAGCTAAAAGTAACAGCTGATAACTGACAGAAGAAAGAATGCAATTACAGAGTCACAAGCTGTGAAAAAATTTGTCAACGCCGACTATATGAAAAATCCGCAATTACTTTTTGGGCAACCCATATATTGGATACCGGCCAACCAGCTCCTAATCCTGATGCCTAAGGTTCATTCAGGGGAAGCACTTAGATGATATCTAAATTATGGAAGGGTGTGGGCAACCTGGAATGCATTCCAAAACGATATATTCAAGTTTTTTTCCGGCGAGATTTTACGGGAACCAGGAGGACAAGATCCGTCAACGAAATCGAAAACGCCGAAAACCTTCAAGGAATTTTTTCTCGTTAGGCAGTAACTCATGCGGCACAGTATTACAGGTCGTGTGAATCTTCCACAATGCCCTTTCGGGGAAGCGGTGGTACATTTGCAGAAAAGACTTCCGATTGCCCGAAGATCTACTGAAGATGGCTGAGTAAATGCAAATTTTGCCCATCAACATTCCACTACGGAACAGGGGCAAACTTCTCACATATCAATGATTGCAGTCCGATTCAATTTTAAGCTCAATGATGAGGGGCCTCCTTTTTATAGCCGAGTCCGAACGGCGTGCCGCAGTGCGACACCTCTTTGGAGAGAAGTTTCACATGGCATAGTACCTCACAAATGTTGACAGTATTAGGGGGGGGAAAACCACCGCTGGAAATTTTTTCTGATGGTCACGCCTAGATTCGAACCCAGCCGTTCAGCGTCATAGGCGCACATGCTAACCTCTGCGCTACGGTGGCCTCCAAGTATCTCGAAGGAATTCTGAAACCCCCATCGGCGCCTAGAGAGCAACACAGACAGATATACTAAAAAAGTTCATAATCCCGAAACCGCCTGTAGGCAATGCGTGGAGGAATGGCATATTGTCGCAAGTGTACTGTTATATTCTGCCTCATCTATGGGCGACACGGAAACCCAACCATACATTGCTGCTGAAGCCAATCGGAAAACAAGAACCGGCGGAACCGCAAGTTCAGGCACATCGTTGAGTTTTGAGCTCATCCGCGTGGTGGCCACGATCCGAATTGCCGGACATGTGCGGCTAGTCAGCATCGATACAGGTGCCACCAGAGGTTTTTTTAGCCAACGATACTCTACGTCAATTGAGGACACCAGCGAGATTACTGTCTTAGAAATGGGTATTAATTTAACGGATGGATTCCTTCAGCAGGTATACTGCTCACCAAAACCACTGTGATTTTCCGCGTATGAGAGTTGGAGATCGAATTTCCTGCCCTTCCGTCTTCAAACGAAGATATTCTTCTGCCTATAGCGTAATACGAGCATCATTTGCGTAGGCCTAAGGTGCGAGCTATACGCTCCAGAAATCCAGTTTTATTAGCCAACGTTAATTGAGGACAGCGGCGAGAGCAGTGTTTTAGAAATGGTCATCATTTAAGATGATGGGTCCCTTCATCAGATATACTCAGCATCAAAAACCATTGCGATTTTCTCGTATGTGAGTTGGAGATCGTTTTACCTGTCACATTATTTGCGCAGCCCTAACGTGCGAGGTCCCAGTAATCTGGCTGATCTCGCCCAACTGACCCAGCGTTACACATCTGTTAACATCATCAGAGGCTACCGATCCTCCCATGCCGATTCTGAAACGCGTTGTCACTTTGGGAACGAGGGCGAGTTCCCAGGACAAATATATACCGGTAAGTGAACACAGCAAGGAGGAGCTGGTGAGGATAAATAAATTCCTGATGAAGGAACTGCAACAATTCCATGAACGGAGGACTTGTACAGCAGCCATCCAACGAATAGTAATGATCGACGAAAGGTCTTTCAAGCTGCGATACAGGCAATTATCGCCGAGAAGATCAACGAACTGTCACCACAAGTCACTAGGATACTCCCCACGCAGCTGACGACCCAATACCTAGAGTAAACCCAGTAGACCAACCACTTACAAAGATAGCGTCGTGAACTTTAAAATCTGTTTCACTCATGTTGATTGCATTGTTTTCCTGTCTCAGTCTCCACAAACAAAAACTGTTGGATTCTGGTTCCGCGAGCGAATTCCCCAGTGTTTAAAAATCATGTAAAAAGGCATTAAGTTCGGCCACAATTTGGTGAAAATTGGATAATTTATGCACCCAAATTCGGCACGGACATTGAGTGGTCTAATAAATATAAGTCACTGTTGAATTTTGTGTTTCAAATTCCAACAAAATCGGATAAAAAATAAAGCTTTTATGGGCTTCAGACCCTTTATCGGCAGATCGGTCTTTATGGCAGCTATATATAAATATGGACCGATCTGAACCATATTTGAGTCAATTGTCGGGAAGCCTTAAGCCACTCACTGTTTTAAATTTCACCAAAATCGGAAAAAAAGTTTTTATGGGCATTAGACCCTTTATCGGAAAATCGGTCTATATAGCAGCTATATCCAAATATGGTCCGATTTGGCCCGTTCAAGACATTAACCAGCGTGCGTCAAAAAGACGAATCTGTGCCAACCTTCAGCTCAATATGTCAATTTTTGAAGGCTGTAGAGCGATTACGGACGGACAGACACACGGACATCGTTAAATCGTCTTAGAATTTTGCGACGATCCGATATATATATATACTTTGTAGGGTCGGAAATTGATACTTCGATGTTTTGCAAACGGAATGATTGAATGAATATACCCCCTATCCTACGGTGGCGGGTACCAAAATCAATTTATATTTGTTTGTCGGTTTGCTTGTTTGTGTGTTCTTTATAGACTCAAAAACGGCTGAACCGATATTTGATACCTGAAGGGGGGGGGGGGGGGGGGGGGGGGGGGGGGGGCGGACCCTCCCCCTTACCCTAATTTTCAGAAACTCCAGATCTCGGTGATGGATGGTGCGATTTAAGCGAAATTTTGTGTGCTCTCTTATAGTAACCTAAAAATAAAAATTCTATATCCAAATTTCGGATGGGGTACCTAGGGGGACAGCCCTACCCGCAAAACCTACCAAATATATATATATACACCAATCATGACAATATGGGACTCAAATGAAAGGTACTTAAGAGTAGAAAACGTATCTGATATTCAATTGTCGGACTTAGTGTTTGTTGGGGACCACCCCAACCCCCAAAACACCCTTAAATGGGATATATTTACCGACCTTGGCAATATGGGACTCAACTGAGAGGTATTTGGGAGTAGAATACGAATTTGGTATCCAAATGTGGGACCAAGTTTCTGGGGTTCGCACCTCTTCCGCAAAACACCCTTAAATCGGGCATATTTACCAACCATGTCAATATGGGACTCAATTGAAGAAGAGCACGACGCTGATATTTTTTCTGGACCAAGAGTCTAAGGGACCATCTCACCTCCGAAAACACCCCTAATTCGGACATCATGACAATATCGAGCCGAAATAAAGACTTAATACTGGTGTATAATAACATTCAAACGTTAATGACATTACCCTCTGACCTAATTCATAGACCAGTAAAGATCATATGGAATACAGATAAAGGCATTTACATTGTTACGCTTTTGCGATATACATACATTATTTTCGTAGCATGGTATTTCACTAAAAGCTCCTTAATAGTTGAAAATAATTATTCAAAGGATAATTTTGTTCCATATAAAGTAAAAGAAGGCGCAGCGGAGCAGGCCCGCTTCAGCTAGTCATATATTTCTTGCCACTTAGGAACAGGGAATACTTTTCTCATATCCATGAGTGTAGTCCTGTTAAAATTTATGCTCAATGATAAGGGGGCTCCCTTTTATGCCCAGTACGAAGGGCGTGCCGCATAGCGATACCATTTGGTAGAAAAGTTTTAACATGACAGAATACCTCCCAAATGTAACCAGCATTAGTCACAGGCGGACATGTTAACCTCTGCGCCACGGTGGCCTCCTTGTCGAGTTTATAAACAATCATAGAATCTCAAGTTCTGCTCTTTGACATATTGCCAAACAAACTCTGATACCATATGAAGGATGCCAAAAATCAAAATCCAAAAACATTCAAATACCAAAAGAAATATTCTTGCCATTCAGGTCTGTCTATGAGTCTATCTCTATCTCACATACATACAAAATTGTCTTTTGGGTGCCCCAGAAAGGAGAATCACAAATGCCATTTAGGACATAAACGAATTGACTCCTCATTTAAAGCAATTATCCTTGCTACCGTTTATGTGCCATTTTATATATGCAATGAGTAGAGTGGATTTTATGAAAAGCACTTTACAATGACACATGCCACTGCCTCTATCTGTCCACGTTACCTACAAGTGTGCCATTAGAGCGTTCTCTGGGATTGTATCAGCCTTAAGATATGCTTCATTATGCTCATTATTGTGAGGCACATGAAAAGAGGCTAGATACTCGTGTACAACAAGATAGGCTGGAAATGAACACTATTATTGTTATTGTGGTCAACTCTAATTGGAAACAAGTAAAAGCGTGCTAAGTTCGGCCGGGCCGAATCTTATATACCCTCCACCATGGATCGCATTTGTCGAGTTCTTTTCCGGCATCTCTTCTTAGGCAAAAAAAGGATATAAGAAAAGAGTTGCTCTGCTATTAAAACAATATCAAGATATGGTCCGGTTCGGACCACAATTTAATTATATGTTGGAGACCTGTGTAAAATGTCAGCCAATTCGAATAAGAATTGCGCCCTTTGTGGGCTCAAGAAGTAAAATAGAGAGATCGATTTATATGGGAGCTATATCGGGCTATAAACCGATTCAGACCATAATAAACACGTATGTTAATGGTCATGAGAGAATCCGTCGTACAAAATTTCAGGCAAATCGGATAATAATTGCGACCTCTAGAGGCTCAAGAAGTCAAGATCCCAGATCGGTTTATATGGCAGCTATATCAGGTTATGAACCGATTTGAACCATATTTGGCACAGTTGTTGGATATCATAACAAAATACTACGTGCCAAAATTCATTCAAATTGGATAAGAATTGCGCCCTCTAGAGGCTCAAGAAGTCAAGACCCAAGATCGGTTTATTAACAGCTATATAAGGTTATGGACCTATTTGAACCATACTTGGCACAGTTGTTGGATATCGTAACAAAACACGTCGTGCAAAATTTCATTCCAATCGGATACGAATTGCGCACTCTAGAGGCTCAAGAAGTCAAAACCCCAGATCGGTTTATATGGCAGCTATATCAGGTTATGGCAGCTATATGGCAGCTATATCAGGTTATATCAGGTGAACCGATTTAAACCATACTTGGCACAGTTATTGGATATCGTAACAAAACACGTCGTGCAAAATTTCATTCCAATCGGATAAGAATTGCGCACTCTAGAGGCTCAAGAAGTCAAGATCCAAGATCGGTTTATATGGCAGCTATATCAGGTTATGGACCGATTTTAACCATACTTGGCACAGTTGTTGGATGTCATAACAAAACACGTCGTGCAAAATTTCATCCTAATCGGATAAGAATTGCGCACTCTAGAGGCTCAAGAAGTCAAGACCCAAGATCGGTTTTTATGGCAGCTATATCAAAACATGGACCGATATGGCCCATTTACAATACCAACCGACCTACACTAATAAGAAGTATTTGTGCAAAATTTCAAGCGGCTAGCTTTACTCCTTCGGAAGTTATATACTTTATGGGGTCTCAGACGATATTTCGAGTAGTTACAAACAGAATGACGAAATTAGTATACCCCCCATCTTATGGTGGAGGGTATAATAAAGTAAATGTCTGAAATTCAGAATTTTCTTATGCTATTATTAAAAGTTACAAATATTGTTGAGCAAAATACCAATGATAAATAAATAACAAAATAAATTTATTATTTAATCAAAATTCATTTTGCTAATTAAGTTTTAGATCACAAAGAACGAAGTAGTCATTACCATTGATACCAATAACAAGTTTCGAATCACTTATGCATTGACAAGGTAAAATAAGTTCAAAGTTAACTAATAATTGGGTTATATGAATTCATAGGGAAAATAATTTCATTATAATGCCCAAAAGGATGTGCAGGAATTTCATGGGAATCTTTAAGAATGCAATTCAACATGAATTGAGGGAAATAAATTTTAACCTTAATTGGTAAAATTAATTGTAAAGTAGAATGACATCAATTCAGAGAATTGATTATCAAAATAAACAAATTACACAAATTTTGATGCAGTTGTGTTAACTTTTATAAGGACTCATGAGGTGCATTAGATTAAGAATACTCAATTAGAACTTGAGTGGGGTAAAAGAAGTCTCGGATGGTTAGGATAGGTAGGTAGAAGTTTCAATGAATTCTTCACACAAACCTCTCGGCTCTTCTAGTGCCTGAATGAAAAGCATGTAGAAATGTGCTTAGTTCGGCCTGGCCAAATCTTGGGAACCCACCACCATGGATTCTGTTAAAAATTTACTCAAATGAACTTAGGTTTGGTTGAAAAGAGGGCGCGGATATTAATCCGCTCCATACTATCCACCTAATCCAGTAATCGGCTTGTCGTGCCATCTAAATACTAAAATAAAAAGTAACCTCGAAAAAGAAAATCTATGTTAGGAATTCCGTGCTACTTACAAAATTCTCAACTGTTTTCCATGTCTCGCCCCTAAATTGGTTCATGTCTGGTATTGTGTCCCCACCTGACGTGAAAGCCGGTCAATGGCATTTTATTTTACTTAAGTGAGCTCGTAGTTCTATGTGTCCCGTTATGATACCAATACCTATACTGACCTCTTTCTTATTTCATTTCAGTAATAGCCTCGTCGTCTCACTATCTGGAGACGACGTCGTCTCACTATCTCACTATCTGCGTCGTCCCGAAAAACTTCGTCTTAAACAAGTTGCTTGACGGCAGTCCTTTGGGCTTCACCGCCAAATCGTCTGCCCTTTCATCCCCCTTACACCGTTATGGCCCGGCACGCAAACGATGCGGATTGCGGCACCTTCAGAGAAGGAGTAAATCTTCTTCCTACAATGCAAGACTATTCGTGACCTTACCGTCCTGGGTTTTATTGCCCTTAGAGCAGTTTAACTGTCCGTAAAGATGATCACACTCGACGTCCTCGCGTTAGCACCACACCACCTCATGCATTCCGTCATCGTCTGGATCTCCGCCTGCAGGACCGTATTATGGTCTGGCAGTCTAAAACAGATCTCAGTCCCTGGGTTCTCAATGTAAACCCCCAGGCCCAATCTGTCCTCTAGCATTGATCATCCGTGTAACATGATCTTCCAGATGGCAATACTAGGGTTCCGTCAATCCAAGACTGTGCCGCTGGCAGCTGTGCCTTGCCCTCGACCTCAAGGTTTATCTCAGGTATCCGATCGGAAACCATTTCCCTTCCTTCCAGGGTTCCTATCGTCGCCTAGATTATACCGCCATGGTATGAGCTGCTCTCATCCTCAACCCATTCTCCCATCATAGCCGCAGTGGCTGCCTCACACTTAATCTGTATGTCAATGGGTGGGATATCTTGAATAGTCTCCACTGCCATGGGCGTGGTCCTCATCGCTTCGCCTATTCCAAGACAACATGTTCTCTCAACTTGTTGTGTGGTCCTTATGTTGCACATTTTCTCCACAGCATTCCACCAAACTACAGAGGCGTAAATAAGTATTGGTCTAAACACGCTCCTGTAGAGCCAGTGGACTATCCTAGGATTCATGGCCCCATTTCGTGCCTACAGCCCATCTACAGTGTAGTGCCCAACATCTGTGAGCCTTCTCAATACGCTTCCAATTCACTTTCCTGTGCAAGATCACACCTAAGTATTTGACCTTGTCAGATATCGAAATCGTCTTATTGAGGAAACGTGGTGCGTTAAATTCTCCCACCTTCGTCTTCCTCGGGAACAGGCATATTTCAGTCTTCTCTGGGTTAACATTGAGACCTCTTGGTCTAGCCGGCTCCCTGTTCTTTAGACAGCATTAACTTTCCTGTCACTGCACTGCCTGATGTCATCGTTTTAGGTTCATTGCCTAGTCTAGTCTTCCAATTTTTTATAAAGTCGGTAATGGTTCCATCGTCGGGTCCCTGTTCGTTAAGCTTTATTGGGTTTCCATTCCCTGTACTACCTGGTGTTTCAATGCTAGAATTTTTGCCAATGGGCTTCTTGGAAGTAGGTGATGGTACCATCATCGGCTACCTGTCCGTTGGGTTGCATTGAGTCTCCTTCCTCCTTCTCCTCCCTGTGAAAGACCTCCCACTTCTCTGCGACCAAACCTTAATTTTGCTTGCCCAAGAATCCCAATATGCGTTCCGTCGCAAATTTACCGTCCCATCCCTTAATGAAGACCGTAGCCTTGTTAAGCTGGGGGATATCCATCTTTCTCACCAGGTCGTGCTTTGGGCCCTCCCAGGGAGCGTGAATACCGCTGTTTGACAGTATCAATACATTCCGCCGATGCAAAACGCAGCGTAAAGATGTCCCCTCTAAACTCGGAGCTCATCATTTGTATGGGTGGACCCTCTACAGAGTTCCACAAATGTTCAAAAATCCGATCGTTAACCAGATTCTCCACATGGCATCGATGATCTGGTGGAATCCTACTGGATGCACAGCCGATAATGATGACTGCATAAGTCAGCTCATCTCTTTTGTGCTTCCTTTCCACTCTGGCATAAGAGGGCTGCTCCTTACCATTCTCAGCGACCATCTTCCCCTTCCATGATGGCTATGGCCTTCTTTTGGAAGTCACAGTCCTCCATGAAGCCTAAGGGGCCGTGTGCGCTTCCTTCGTTCCTGTTCCAACTTTGTCTACCTTCGCAGGACACTGTCTGGAGTCTCCATTGCGGAATGGCTGGCTTGGTTTTCCCAAAGTACTTGAAAGCGGGGAGCTATTTTTTTTCTTCAATATTTTAGCAGTGTTATGCTCTTTGGGAGATCTGATTATTTTTCCAGTTTCCGTAGAAGTGCTTGGAATGTCAGTTCCATCCCTTCCAGCATCCTGCACTTTCGCCCGATTACGCTGCCGGTATATACTCCTCTGTCTCTTTCGTGGTGCACCGAATCGCTTTCTCGGTCTGCTTGTGAGCTAAGCAAGGCCATCGCTCACTTCTACTGTCATCCCAATGCCCTCATCTCTCGATTCGGTTCTCAATAAAGAAATCGTTTGCTTGATTTAAGGGAAGGCACTGACAACCAATAATTTTAGTCCATATAAAAACTCCCACACATGCCAAGCCTTCCCCCAATAGAAAATTTCCTAATAACTTATCAAAAAAAAAAAAAACACCTTTAACTTGATCCCTTGTTCCCCCTTGGCTTATTATTCTGCTGCATATGTGAAACCAGCTAGCAACAATCATAATAATAATATTATTATTATTATTATTACCATTGCATTACATTTTCACTTCTTTACTTTTATCGATATTTTTGCTATTTTTGCTCTATTCCACATTTTATAGCTTTTGCCGCACCTGACACATCTCTCGATTGCCGATATGAATATATTGCCCGTTGGCTTGCTAAATCCATTTAAACATCTCCGTTATTTGAATATATCCGGCAATCATTTGGATGTCCTGTCTCTGCAAGTCATAGAGCCCTGCCAGGAATTGGAGGTAAGTAATTCACTCTTGCCCAAGGCCACACATACACACACACAAAACCTAAAAACATAAGAATAATCATAGAACGTTGGCGGATGACGAATACTGTCATAAATAGGTGGAGTGGCTTTCGGAATATGTTTATGGCAATGTGGGTGTGTGTATGTGTGAATATGGTAACCGCAGGCATTCACACTGTATGTGTTGGACAGTAAGTTCAGTTGGACGGAATCTTGTATACCCTTCAGCAGGAGTAACATTGTATAATCCTTTCTAATGAAGCTGGTGTGAAAACTGAACATAGTAATTGGTCGGGAAGGAATAATGGGCAAAATAATTTTTGATATCTAAAAAGAGGCTTGGCCTCCAGTGCAACAAATTTACAAAATGTGAGACATCACAGTTCGATGGACAACTCATTATTTTAAATTTCCGCAAAATCGAATATGAAATTTGCCTTCAATTAATTCAGAATTTTTGTTCCTCAAATTTTTATTTTGACCACTGTGTAGCGAATGGAAGGACAGACAGACAGATATTCCACACTAACGCGTCCTAGGTGCCTTTGAAATTTATTTTCCTATGTTACAAACAGCCCAACAAATCTAGTATGCCATACACTATGCTCCCTACTATGTAGAGTATAAAAGCAGCGACAAAATGGTCCAGCCATAAAATGCAATCATAAAAATATTTGAAAAATGTGAAAATATGTTCCAATATGGCAGTTATCCGTTTGGTGTTTCCTCTCGCTCCCTTGGTTCCGAGTGGATTTTGCCATTAAAATCTCTACGCTTTTCCAGAAAATATGACCCAGAGACATGCACATACTAACTCACCAACACCAGCACACACACACACACTCACACACAAAATGCTGAATTGAAATGGCCATAAATAGCTTTACACAGAAAACACACAGCTCAAATTATGAATTCAAAGGACATAAAAACCTAAAATGATTTCTGGTTTCAATTCATTCATCCATTTTTGGTTGTTTTAGCTTTTGCATTTTTTTGTTTTCTTGCCTAAAAGACAAGGTCGTCCGAGATATGCCACATAAATGAAATATTTATGGTTCAAAATGCCACATGTTGGAGGAAAAGTCATTTTGGGGAACACTAACCTTGAATTGGAGATATATATAAACACAAAATAAAATCAATAAAAGAATTTCCACAAAGATATTGGTAATTAAAATGAAATCTAGTTTGATTAAAGATTTAATGATTGTACTTGGACTTTTAGTGGTTTCACTCGTAAAATAGTTGTTAAGTTATGATTAGGGTTACAAAGATTGACAATAAAATCATAAATTTAAATTGGCCAAATATTCGACAAGATATTTGTACAGAAGGGCAAGTTTTAATAACCAAAAGTAAGCGGGGCGTATGTTAATTTGTACCCTACACCACCACTGTTGTGCAGGATATTTATACCCTACACCACTACTGTGGTACAGGGTATTATAACTTAGTGCATTTGTTTGTAATACCCAGAAGGAAGAAGGATAGACTAACTTATAAGTATACCGATTGACTCAGAATCATCTTCTGATTTGATTTAGCTATGCCCGTCTGTCAGTCCGTCTGTCAGTCCGTCTGTCTGTCCGTCTGTCTGTCCGTCTGTCTGTCCGTCTGTCTGTCCGTCTGTCTGTCTGTCCGTCTGTCTGTCCGTCTTTCCGTCTGTCTGTCCGTCTGTGTGTCCGTCTGTGTGTCCGTCTGTCTGTCCATCTGTCTGTCCGTCTGTCCGTCTGTCTGTCCGTCTGTCTGTCCGTCTTTCTGTCCGTCTGTCTGTCTGTCCGTCTGTCTGTCCGTCTGTCTGTCCGCCTGTCTATCCGTCTGTCCGTCTGTCTGTCTGTCTTTCTGTATGTCCGTCTGTCTGCCCGTCTGTCTGTCCGTCTATCTGTCCGTCTGTCTGTCCGTCTGTCTGTCCGTCTGTCTATCCGTTTTTCTGTCCGTCTGTCTGTCTGTCCGTCTGTCTGTCCGTCTTTCCGTCTGTCTGTCCGTCTGTCTGTCCGTCTGTATGTCCGTCTTTCCGTCAGTTTGTCCGTCTGTCTGTCCGTCTGTATGTGTGTCTGTCTGTCCATCTGTCTGTCTGTCTGTCTGTCCGTCTGTCTGTCCGTCTGTCTGTCCGTCTGTCTGTCCGTCTGTCTGTCCCTCTGCCTGTCCGTCTGCCTGTCTGTCTGTCCGTCTGTCTGTCCGTCTTTCCGTCTGTCTGTCCGTCTTTCCGGCTGATTGTCCGTGTGTCTGTCCGTCTGTCTGTGTGTCCGTCTGTGTGTCCGTCTGCGTGTGTGTCCATCTGTCTGTCTGTCCGGCTGTCTGTCTGTCTGTCTGTCTATCCGTCTGTCTGTCCGTCTTTTCGTCTGTCTGCCCGTCTGTGTATCCGTCTGTCTGCCTGTCCGTCCGTCTGTCCGTCCGTCTGTCCGTCCGTCTGTTCAGACTATTGGTCGGATGAAAATTTCAGACTATTGGTCGAAATTTTCATCCGATCGTCTTAAAATTTGGTATGGGCATGTCTTCCGGCCTAGAGGCGAAGCCAATTGAAATTGGAACAAATCGGTTCAGATTTGGATATAGCTCCCATATATATGTTCGTCCGATTTGCAGTAATACATTAATAAAATGGTCATTTGTTGACCGATTCTCTCGAAATTTGACAGGAAGGATTTTCTTGTGACTCTCAATATTATTGGTGAGTTTCATAGAAATCGGCTAAGATTTGGATATAGCTCTCATATATATATTCGTCCGATTTGGAGTAATACGGCAATAAAATGGTCATTTGTTAACCAATTCTCTCGAAATTTGGCAGGAAGGATTTCGTTCTAACTTCCGATACTACAGGTAAATTTCATAGAAATCAGGTTAAATTTGGATATAGCTCCCAGATATATGTTCGTCCGATTTGGAGTAATACGGCAATAATATGGTCATTTGTTGACCGATTCTTTTAAAATTTGGTAGGAAGGATTTCCTTGTGACTCCCGATCTTACAGATAAATTTCATAGAAATCGGTTCAAATTTGGATATAGCTCCCATATAAATGTTCGACCGATTTGGAGTAATATGGGAAATAAAATGGTCATTTGTTGACCGATTCTCTTTAAATTTAGTAGGAAGGATTTTCTTATGACTCTCAATATTTCTGGTGAATTTCATAGAAATCCGCTCAGATTTGGATATAGCTCCCATATATATATTCGTCCGATTTCCAATAATACAGCAATAAAATGGTCATTTGTTAGCCGATTCTCTCGAAATTTGGCAGTAAGGATTTTCTTATAACTCTCGGAAATGAATTTTTGATTGTGTACAAACGGAATGACCAACCGAATGTACCTCCAGTTCTATGGTGGTGGATATAAAAATCGTATTGAAAATGACTGCAAATGATAATTTTTCGTGATCTTGCTATTTGAAATATCCTTTCAAACCGGTTTCTGTTGTACATGGTAGCCTTTCAATATTTTCATTTAATAAAATGCATGTTCACCTAAGTATAGTTTTATACAAGAAATTAAATTAACCAATCCTTGTCCACCTTGCATTCAAGACATCAAGCTTTGTCAGCAAAGTCTTTGTGTTTACAGTCTGTGTCAAATCGTCCTTTGTGAAAATTCCTTGCAACCATGCTGAATGCCTACAATGTCCCATACATTTAAGTATAGTTGTTGTACATTCTTTGCTATGCTTAAAGCTCTCCAATGTGAAATTGGAATTCGAGTGTATTTAAATATTGAACAAAAGATTTAGCATGGCTTCAAGGGATTAGACGAACAAACAAATCGAGAATATGGGTTTAATTTAATTTCTTCTTCCATGTCTCTGCTCATCTTCCTTTTCATCCTTTACTTGCTACCAAATTGATTTCGAGCTTTTGATATATGTCATGTGCTTTGTACTACTCCACATCCAATGGAACATACACACATACATACATACAATGGCATGCAGACAATGCCAAAGATGATGCCACACACACAAAAACGAAGACTTAACCAATTGTCAACATTATTTGGAAAACTGTCTGCAAATACTTACACAATCAAGCACCACAAATACAGAAGTAGTACAAAGCCATCAAAGCATACAAAAGGACGACCAGTGAGCATATGCGGGGGAGAAGGGTAGTATGGGGATATGGTTGCATGTAAACGTCATATTCCATTGTAGGGCTAACAAGCAAATGTAGGTTAAGTGACATTTTAGATTTTTCTGAAAAAAATCGATTGCGATTAAATCTATGGAATATATTTGACCATCAGGGATTTGTTGTGTGGGGAGTATCAAATAAAGGAACGTTGTCTTATACCCTACACTACAGAACAAAAATCGTTACAAGAAACATCATATAGCCTGGTTGAAGTATAACAACGTAGTGATTAAGAGCCTAAACATTTTTGAGACATTTTGTAAGAACTCAAATATGTTCTTCATTTATATAGCCCATTAGCTAGAAGGGGATATACAAACTTCATCTCTGCCTGATTTTATGTTTTCCTTGGTTTTTTTTTTTTGCTTTTCTGATGATGATGATGGCAGGATATGTAAGGTACACATTCGACTATTTGCTACAGACTTAGAATGTATGACCATGAGGCAAACAACAATGCAATGTTATTTCTATAGTTTTGCTCTGAAGGATGTGCTGTGTGATAACTTTATGGTTGTTCGTTTCTTTTTTTCTTTCATTGTGTCTGTGTTGGTCAGTCGCAAATAAAAATACGTCCTTTGCGAAATGTATTAAGTGCAGCATACAAACAAACATTGGGCCCAAAAAAAAAAGCCGGAGATATCAAACAAATGCAGTTTTCAAAATAAAATAAAAGGATGCAACCAGCCACAATAGTTCAACATATGCTTCTTTCGCCCTCAAATGTGGTAGAGAAGTCCAAACATTGCAAGTTTGCGACAAAAAAAAATGTGTATGAATTGATTGTGGGGTAGTGTGCAGTTATGGAAAATTTAATTTAAATAAAATCAAGTAACAGCGGGCTAAGTTCGACCGGGCCGAATCTTGGGAACCCGCCACAATGGATTCTGCTAAAATATGGGAGCTATATCTGGTTATAGACAGATTTGGACCGTACTTGGCAAAGTTGTTATAATTCATAACAGAACGCAAAATTTCAGCCAAATGCAATAAAAATCGCAGCTTGTAAGGCCTCAACAGTCCAATGCATGGTATGAGTTAAGAATTTCAAACAGTTTAAAAGAAATTAAAACCAGTAAGGAAAGGCAAAAGTCGGACGATGCCGACTTTATAATACCCTACACCTACCCTATAAACACAAAAGGGGGACTACATCTAATTCTGAGTCCACCCTAGCGCAGAGGTTAGCATGTCCGCCTATGACGCCGAAAGCCTGGGTTCGTATCCTGGCGAGACCATCAGAAAAAAATTTTCAGCGGTGGTTTTTTTCCCCCCCAAATGCTGGCAACATTTGTGAGCTACAATGCCATGAAAAACTTCTCTCCAAAGAGGTGTTGCACTGCGACACACCGTTCGGACTCGGCTATTAAAAGGAGGCCCTTATAATTGAGCTTAAAACTTGAATCGGACTGCACTCATTGATATGTGAGAAGTTTGCCCCTGTTCCTTAGTGGAATGTAAATGGGCAAAATTTGCATTTTACATCTTATTCTGAACCAATTTTGATGGACGTCGGCGAATGTATCCAGAAAGATTATTAAAATTCCTGTATTAAATTTCGAGCAAAGCAAATATTGGGTTGCCCAAAAAGTAATTGCGGATTTTTCATATAGTCGGCGTTGACAAATTTTTTCACAGCTTGTGACTCTGTAATTGCATTCTTTCTTCTGTCAGTTATCAGCTGTTACTTTTAGCTTGCTTTAGAAAAAAGTGTAAAAAAAGTATATTTGATTAAAGTTCATTCTAAGTTTTATTAAAAATGCATTTACTTTCTTTTGAAAAATCCGCAATTACTTTTTGGGCAACCCAATATATCTACGGTTGAAAAATGACAACAAATGATCCAAAATCTGCCGAACAAATACATGGGAGCTACATCCAAATCTGAACCGATTTCGACCAAACTTTATGGATATCATCGAGAAAATCTTTGTACAAAATATTGGGAAGATTGGAAAAAAAATGCGGTTGCAGTAAGTCTAGGAGTGAAAATCAGGCGATATATATATATATATATATACATGAGAGCTACATCTAAATCTGAAACGATTTCAATGAAATTCACCACTAATATCGGGAGTCATAAGAAAATCCTTCCTACCAAATTTCAAGAGAATCGTTTAACAAATGATAATTTTATTGCCGTATTACTCCAAATCGGACGAACATATATATGGCAGCTATATCCAAATCTGAGCCGATTTCTATGAAATTCACCAATAATATTGAAAGTCATAAGAAAATCCTTCCAGTCGAATTTCGAGAGAATCGGCCATTTTATTGATGTACTATTGGAAATCGGACGAACATACATAAGGAAGCTATATCCAAATCTGAGCCGATTTCGATGAAATTCACCAATAATATTGGGAGTCATAAGAAAATTCCTTCCTGCGAAATTTCGACAGAATCGGTTAACAAAAGACCATTTTATTGCATTATTACAGCAAATCGAACGAACATATATTGGGAGCTATATCCAAATCTGAACCGATTTCTATGAAATTTACCGATAAAATTGAGAGACATAAGAAAATCCTTCGTGGTAAATTTTGAGAGAATCGGCTAAGAAATGACCATTTTATTGCCGTATTACTCCAAATCGGACGAACATATATATGGGAGCTATATCCAAATCTGAGCCGATGTCTATGAAATTTACCGATAAAATTGAGAGACTTAAGAAAATCCTTCCTGCTAAATTTCGACAGAATCGGTTAACAAAAGACCATTTTATTGCATTATTACAGCAAATCGAACGAACATATATATGGGAGCTATATCCAAATCTGAAACGATTTCTATGAAAATTACCGATAAAATTAAGAGACATAAGAAAATCCTTCCTGTCAAATTTCGAGATAATCGGTCAACAAATGACCTTTTTACTGCATTATTACTGCAAATCGGACGAACATATATATGGGAGCTATATCCAAATCTGAGCCGATTGCTATGAAATTCACCAATAACATTGAGAGTCATAAGAAAATCCTTCCAGTCGAATTTCGAGAGAATCGGTCAACAAATGACCTTTTTATTGTTGTATTACTCCAAATCGGACAAACATATATATGGGAGCTGTATCCAAACCTGAACCAATTTTTTTGAAATTCACCAGTAGTATCTAGAGTCACAAGAAAATCCTTCCTGTCAAATTTCGAGAGAATCGGTTTACAAGTGACCATTTTATTGCATTATTACTGCAAATCGGACAAACATATATATGGAAGCTATATCCAAATCTGATCCGATTTTTTCCAATTTCAATACGCCTTGCCTCTAGGCCGAAAAACATGCCCATACCAAACTTGAAAACGACCGAATGAAAATTGCGACCTGTACGACGGACAGACAGACAGGCGGGCACAGCTAAATCGAATCAGAAAGTGATTCTGAGTCGATCGGTATACTTATCAATGGGTCTATCTCTCTTTCTTTTGCATGTTACAAACAAACGCACTACGTTATAAAACCCTGTACCACAGTAGTGGTGTAGGGTATAACAAGTAAATTTTTGCATGTCCACCTATAACGCTGAATAACTGGCCTCACATCCTGTCAAGAACATCAGAAAAACACTATTTTCAGTGATGGTTATCCCCTCCTAATCAACACACTTTTTTTGGAAAGAAAAATGGCTATAAGGGCAATAACAACCTGGAGGGTAAGGGCACGAACAGTCTTGCAGTGTCTTGCACGAACAGTCTTGCAGTGTTTTGGGAATAAAAGTCAGACGATTTGGCGGCAAAGGCCAGAGGACTGGTGTCAATAAACTTGGTTAACCCAAAGCGTTTCGGGTAGATGCAGCCCGAGTTAAGGGCATGGGCGACAAATGTAACACTGTGGAACAGTGAAACAGTCGGTAAGACGGCGATAATCCTTTGGGGTTATACGGATTGTGAGGGGACGAAGCTATTACTGAAAGGAAGTAAGAAACAGGTCGGATTAGCTTTTGGTACCATAGCGGTACATATAGGAATACAAGCTCACTTATGCAAAATCGGTGCGACGAATGATAGCATGTGTGATGACTCATAGAGGACTCTAGGAGCTCAAAAAGTCAAAAATGTGGATCGGTTTATATGGGAGCTAAATCAGTTTGTAGACCGATTTGGATAATATTTAGCAAAATGCAAATTTGGCAATGAACATTCCACTAAAGAACTGGAGCACACTTCTCAAATTTTTAACTCAATGATAAGGGTCCTACTTTTTAAAGCCGAGTCCGCGTGGGGGAAAAGTTTTAATGCGGCATAGTATCTCACAAATGTTGCCAGCATTATGGGGGGATGACCACCTCTGAAAATTGTTTCTGTTGTTCTCTCTATGATTCGAATTCTCTGCGCCACGGTGGCCTCCAATAATGCTTAGCATGGATACTGAAATTCATGAAGTGAAAATGTATGTTTGTAGATGAGAAGACAAATCCGTGAATCGGTTCATACTTGATACAGATATTGGAAATCAGAATAGAAGTCTTTGGCGAAATTTCTGCCAAATCAGGTGAACAATCGGATTATGACGAAAGGTGGTTTAAATATATATCGGCCGGAACGAACTTAACGCCTTTTTACCTGTTTTTTACTTCGTTTACACATATGGATAAAACCAAATATCTCAATTTTTGAAGGCTCTAGAGTGATAACAACAATTTTACGACGATCCGAAATATATATACTTTGTAGGGTCGGAAACTGATGTCGATGATGTGCAAACGGAAAGACTTAATGAATATACCCCCTATCCTACGGTGGCGGGTATAAAAAAAGGAATTAAGATATCATTATTCTTTTTATACCCACCACCGAAGGATGGGGGTATATTCATTATGTCATTCCGTTTACAACACATCGAAATATCCATTTCCGACCCTATAAAGTATATATATTCTTGATAAGCGTAAAAATCTAAGACGATCTAGCCATGTCCGTCCGTCTGTCCGTCTGTCTGTTGAAATCACGCTACAGTCTTTAAAAATAGAGATATTGAGCTGAAACTTTGCACAGATTCTTTTTTTGTCCATAAGCAGGTTAAGTTCGAAGATGGGCTATATCGGACTATATCTTGATATAGCCCCCATATAGACCGATCCGCCGATTTAAGGTCTTAGGCCCATAAAAGCCACATTTATTATCCGATTTTGTTGAAATTTGGGACAGTGAGTTGCGTTAGGCCCTTCGATATCCTTTGTCAATTTGGCTCAGATCGGTCCAGATTTGGATATAGCTGCCATATAGACCGATCTTCCGATTTAAGGTCTAAGGCCCACAAAAGCCACAGTTATTATCCGATTTTGATGAAATTCGGGGCAGTGAATTGTGCTGGGCCCTTCGACATCCTTCGTCAATTTGGCCCTGATCGGTCCAAATTTGGATATAGCTACCATATAGACCGATCCGCCGATTTAGGGTCTCAGTCCCATAAAAGCCATATTTATTATCCGATTTTGCTGAAATTTGGGACAGTGAGTTGTGTTAGACCCTTCGAAATTCTTCCTTTATTTCGCCCAGATCGGTCGAGATTTGGATAAAGCTGCTATATAGACCGGACATCAGATTTTGTGTCTTAGGCCCATTAAAGCCGCATTTATTATACGATTTCGCTGAAATTTGGGACAGTGTTATCTGATTTTGCGGAAATTTGGGACAGTGAGTTGCAATGGGCCCTTCCATACACTTCGTCAATTTGCCCCAGATCGGTCCAAATTAGGATATAGCTGCTATATAGACCGATCCTCAGATTTGGGGTCGTAGGCCCATTAAATCCGCATTTATTATCCGATTTTGCTGAAATTTGGGACAGTGAGTTGCTTTAGGCCCTTCGACATCTTTCTTCTATTTGGCCCTGATCGGTTCAGATTTGGATATAGCTGCCGTATAGACCGATCTCTCGATTTAAGGTTTTGGCCCCATAAAAGGCACATTTAAAATCCGATTTAACTGAAACTTGACACAGTGACTTATATTAGGCTTACCGACATGCGTGTTGTATATGGTTCAGATCGGTTTATTTTTAGATATAGGTACTATACATATTAGTATTTGGACCAAATCGGAATATATTGGGTTGCCCAAAAAGTAATTGCTGATTTTTCATATACTCGGCGTTGACAAATTTTAAGCAAATTTTAAGCATTAATCGAATTGGATCGTCATGTAACTGAGCGTGACATAGAAGAGAAGTTAAATATACCAAAATCAACCGTTCATTATCACATAAAAAGTCTTGGACTGGTGAAAACGCTTGATATTTGGGTACCACATGTATTGAAAGAAATTCATTTAACAAACCGAATCAACGCTTGTGATATGCACCTTAAACGCAATGAATTCGATCCGTTTTTAAAACGAATCATAACTGGAGATGAAAAATGGATTGTTTACAACAACGTTAGTCGAAAACGATCATGGTCCAAGCATGGTGAACCAGCTCAAACCACTTCAAAGGCTGATATCCACCAAAAGAAGGTTATGCTGTCTGTTTGGTGGGATTGGAAGGGTGTGGTATATTTTGAGCTGCTTCCAAGGAACCAAACGATTAATTCGGATGTTTACTGTCAACAATTGGACAAATTGAATACAGCCATCAAGGAGAAGCGACCAGAATTGGTCAATCGTATAATGGCAATTATATATTTGATTAAAGTTCATTCTAAGTTTTATTAAAAATGCATTTTCTTTCTTTTTAAAAAATCCGCAATTACTTTTTAGGCAACCCAATATTTCGATATAACTGCTATGGGACATAAGGTATGCATTTTTCACTGGATTTTGACGAAATGTGGTTCACATATATACCCGAGGTGGTGGGTATCCAAAGTTCGCCCCGGCCGAACTTAACTCTTTTTACTTGTTTTTTAATTTTTTTACCACTATCCAACAAGAAAAGAATATTGAAATCGGGCCGCAAATGAAGATTTGGCAGCCGGACAATTTTTCGAAATACCGAGTTGACATAATTCAGGTCCCTTTCATGAGGCGCTCGGACTACCTAGGGGCTTGAAATATTGCACATGATCTTGATGACACCTCTGCTATCACCATTTCAAAGAATTATGCGTTCCCAAAGTTCCCTAGGGTCATCATCATAAAGAAAAGCAGACTAATAGGGCGAACATTGTTTGCCTTCATATGGTGCGGTTTCCCTGAGTTCCGAATGAGAAGACCTTTGCGTCTCACTATCCAACAGATATATACAAACTGTTAATACAAACAGAGTACATCTCCCTTAGCCAAGGGGTGAGGTCTAACGGACATGGTATAAAGCGAAGTCCTTAACCTAGAGAAAAACTGATTGACTGATTGTTCTAAATTAATCTGATTGAGGAATCAAATTTTAGGGTACTTCCAATACGACGGAGGTGATTATCTTGTTAGCAACCTGAATGTTAATATACCTCTTAGGGGTCTCCTGAAACACATTGAATGGACGGCTAGCTGTGTTATTGGCAAGCTGAATAACTCGGTAGACACTATAAGGAAGCGGACCAATTATGTATCGGGGATGGATATATGATAAACTTTGCTTATAAAAATCTGCTTCTATCGCTTGATACGTCGTGTACAGACTCACCTCTTTCCCGTTTTTTTTTCTCGAGCTTAAGTTTCTCAATAGACCAAAACTGTTTTTCAATTGAACACACCTTAGGGGTTGGGTACTCAGTCAAGCAAAGCCCATTTGTAAAGCCCTCAAAACACCTCCATCTATAAAACATATCTATTTAAAATTCCAGGGCGACAGCTTTATTTGTATTAAAGCTATCATGATTTCACCAGACGAACAGAGAGGCAAACATGGTCCTTGAACTTAATTTTTTTAAACTTAAACCGCATTAATTTGTGGTTTATTTTATTAATGGTGCTCCTTGTTACTAACCTCGTATATCAAAGTTTTTATGCAACTTCAACAAAATTATCCCATTTCATCTTTTATTTTTTTGCGGCTCACTTTGGGTTTTGGCGAAAAGCTGAAAAGCCAACAGGAAATACAAGTGCTTACAGCTGTTGTCTGTTTTTGTTTGTTGCTACTGTTGTTCGCCGTCACATGAATGACCAAGATATATGTGTATGTTTGCCTTATATTCCAACATAGTTTATTGTGGTTCATGGAAAAAAACCCACAGAAAAAGAAGTGTTAATTTTGAGGGCCAGGTCGAATATTGTTTACCCATCACTAAATATCTGCTGCCATATCAGTAGGAAATATTTTATAATAAGCACCAAACGAGTAAAACTGTAAGCCACCGGAGCGTATAACATATCGGCTTGTGACGCTCCTCCCTTATGCTGTTTATCTGCAAGGAGTTGCCACTGAGCTTCCAGCCATTCGGATTCTACAAACGAAATACAATTCCCTTTTAAAATTCGATTCAGCCAGCACTCATTAATATGAGAAAAATCTCAATTCAGCTTCTCAAGGCGATATTCTCTGAAAATTTGCCATTTTCCTTTTTTCGTTTATAACACTTTCTGAATAATTCGTTTTATTGCAAACCTACTATCCAGTTGAAGATACCACTCATTCTAGGGTTGCGCACACATACAAAATTTTCAGCGTTGTATTCGAGATACTACTGCTTCTAGGAATGGCACTGGCAGTGGTATGAATGCAAGCAATAAATTTTATGACTGCTAAAAGCAAACATACATCTCCCTCTTCCACCATGCTTACGCTTGCATTGCACTTCTTTACACTGCAGACACATAAACCCAAATATTTCGTACCCCTACCAGTAGGGAGGAGTGTAAGACAAGAGACAGGGAAGTTACACAAGATTTCAGTACGATCTGTATTTTGTTGGTTGTTGTTACAGCCGCTGGCTTGGTGGTTGGGTCTCGCAGCATCATTGTTGTCCAGCAGCACCAGACGCACATATTGCTTTGACTGGATTGATAATGACCAACTCTTATCACAAGGACTGATGTTGGCATTATTGTTGCGGCAATAAAGAATGTTTATCCAGACCAGACCACAAACAATTTAAATTCTCCTCTTTTCATTGTGAGATTTTTTTTACTCGTTTATTTGTGCTGTCCTTGACAAGAGAAATAAAATAAATTTTCACATTTCATTGAAGTTTTTCTTGAAATGGATAAATGGTTGATGGCTGGAAATCCACTTCAAGCAAGAGGCCATGGAATGACAATTAAATTTGGAGGAAAAAACGAAAGAAACTCATAGAGGAAAAAAAATTAAAAAATTTAAATCTTAAAAAAAAAGAAGAAAAAATCCACTATAACTTTTCTTAGATATTCGAGATATTTAGCCTTGCTGTTGTTTTGTTGTGTGTGTGTGTTCTTTTGGTGTTGTTTTTAAGAGAATATTATTGTGGCAGTATTTTGATATGGAATATAGCGGTACAAGGTGGCGTATGATTTTGCCAATAATTAATTATTGTACTCATACGCACCCCTGGTCTTTAACAGTGCATTAATAATTTGTATTTGCTCTGTGTTATAGTCACAAAAGCTTTCAATAGAGACAATTTTTAATCATAAATCCATTCTCATTTTCTTTCCTTTCAGTTCTTGGACCTCTCACGTAACCAACTACACGGAATAAATGAGGAACTTGTGTTGCGCATACAAGCTATTCGTAATGTACGACTTGATAATAATCCCTTAATATGTGATGAATGCCATATGGGCAAACTGATAGATGTTGTCAGACAGGTAAGTTGGTTTTGAACTCATTGGCTATTTTCTTAAGAAGATAATGCACCCATTGAACAAGAAAGAAATATGTGTTTCAAACTTTATATACTCGCTAAGAGCTTAAATGTGCAAAATTTCAAGCGGCTAGCTTTACTCCTTCGAAAGTTAGCGTGCTTTCGACAGACAGACGGACGGACGGACAGACGGACGGACAGACGGACGGACAGACGGACGGACGGACGGACGAACAGACGGACGGACGGACAGACGGACGGA